>NW_022445195.1:0-2916 GCF_009761245.1 Sapajus apella
AAAAAAAAAAAAAAAAAAAAAAAGACAGTGACAAGGAACTGAAAAAGGAAGACATAATCTGGGCAACCCTAAACAAAATGACAGAGGTCCTTACTTATCAGTAATTACACTGACTATAAATAGATTAAACACTCCAACTGAAAGTCAGAGATTCATTAAATGCCTTAATAAAATAAAAAGATTAACATAGGCTGGAAAAACACACACACACACACACACACAAAATAAAAAGTCAGAGATCTGGCTGGGTGTGGTGGCATACACGTGTAATCCCAGCAGTTTGGGAGGCCACAGAGGGTGGATCGCCTGAGCTGAAGAGTTCAAGACCAGCCTGGGCAACATGGCAAAACCCTGTTTCTACAAAAAACATAAATAAACGGTAGCTGAATGTGGCGGCCAGTCCTAGCCACTCGGGAAGCTGAGGCTGGGAGATGGCTTGGCCTGGGAGTCCAAGGCTGCAGTGAACTGAGATCACCGTCTTCCAGCCTGGGTAACAAAGTGAGCCTCTCTCTCGAAAACATCAGAGACTGCACAATACATAAAAAACATGGCCCAGTTTTATGCAAGGCTTAAGAGACTTACTTTAGAGTCAGAGACATAAATAGGTTCAAAGTACAAGATTGGAAAAAAAAAAAATATTCCATGCAAACAGTAACGAAAAGAGAGCCAAAATAACTATATTAATATGAGACAAAATGGACATCAAGACAAAAATTGTTGAGACAAAACTCATATGTATCATTCTATGATGATGAAAAGGTCAATCTATCAAAAAGATATAGCAATTATAAAGGTAAATGTAGTAAACCACAGAACTGCAAAATACATAAAGCAAAAATGGACAGAACATTACAACATGAACTTCCAAAACACAAGATTGCACTAATTGTGTTCAATCAGTAAAAACATACAAAAACAATTTTGTTTTTATTCTATTTACTTACCCTCTTTTTTCTTTTTCTTTTTTTTTTTCCCCATAGTTTTGAGAAAAACAAAAACAATTTTTTTTTTTGAGACAGAGTCTCGTGTCTCCCAGGTTGGAGCACAGTCAGCTCACTGCAACCTCCGCCTCCCAGGTTCAAGCGATTCTCCCGCCTCAGCCTCCTGAGTAGCTGGGATTACAGGCATCCATCACCAGGCCAGGCTAATTTTTGTATTTTTAGTAGAGATGGGATTTCTGCATGTTGATCAGGTTGGTCTGGAATTCATGGCCTCAACTGATCTGCCCACCTCGGCCTCCCAAAGTGCTGGAATTACAAGTGTGAACCACCACGTCTGGTCAATTTTTTTTTTTTTCTTTTTTCGAGACGGAGTTTCACTGTTGTTACCCAGGCTGGAGTGCTATGGCGCGATCTTGGCTCACCGCAACCTCTGCCTCCTGGGTTCAGGCGATTCTCCTGCCTCAACCTCCTGAGTGGCTGGGATTACAGGCACGCACCACCATGCCCAGCTAATGTTTTGTATTTTTAGTAGAGACGGGGTTTCGCCATGTTGACCAGGATGGTCTCGATCTCTTGACCTCGTGATCCACCCGCCTCAGCCTCCCAAAGTGCTGGGATTACAGGCTTGAGCCACTGCGGCTGGCCCTAATTTTTTTTTTTTTTTTTTTAAATCAGAGTCTCACTCTGTCTCTCAGACTGGAGTACAATGGCACCATCTTTGCTCACTGCAGTCTCTGCCTCCCAGGTTCAACCGATTCTCTGCCTCAGCCTCCTGAGCATCTGGGATTATAGGCATGTACCACTACACCCAGCTAATTTTTGTATTTTAAGTAGAGATGGGTTTTTACCATGTTGACTGGGCTGGTCTCGAACTCTGACCTCAGGTGATCTGCCCACCTCAGCCTCCCAAAGTGCTGGGATTACAGGTGTGAGCCATCTTGCACAGCCCCCCAAAACTTTTTTAATTAGAAAAAGAATCTGGGCACAGTGGCTCATGACTATAATCCCAGCACTTTGGGAGGCCAAGGTGGGCGGATCACCTGAGGTTAGTAGTTTGAGACCAGCCTGGCCAACCTGGAGAAACCCCATCTCTAGTAAAAAATACAAAATCAGCCAGGCATGTTGGTGGGTGCCTGTAGTCCCAGCTACACAGGAAGCAGAGGCAGGAGAATTGCTTGGACCCAGGAGGTGGAGGTTGTGGTAAGCAAAGATCACACCATTGCACTCCAGTCTGGGCAACAAGGGTGAAACTCCGTCTCAAAAAAAAAAAAAAAAAAATTAGAAAAAGAAAAAAAGAAGGCAGACACCAAAGACCACATAGTGTATGATTCTGTTTATATGAAACGTTGAGAACAGGCAAATCTACAGACAGAAAATAGGATAGTGGTGGTTGCCAGGGGCTAGGGGACGAGTGACAGCTAAGGGGTACAGGGGTTCTTTGTTTCCTTTCCTTTCATTTTTTTGAGACAGTGTCTCACTCTATCACCCAGCCTGGGGTAGGCACAATCTTGGCTCACTGAAACCTCTACCTCCCGAGTTCAAGTGATCCTCCCACCTCAGCCTCTCCAGTAGCTGGGACTGCAGGTGCCTACCACCAGGCCTGGCTATTTTTTTTTCTTTGAGTTGGTGTTTCACTCTTGTTGCCCAGGCTGGACTGCAATGACACAATCTCAGCTCACCACAACTTCCACCTCCCGGGTTCAAGCGATTCTCCTGCCTCAGCCCCCCGAGTGGCTGGGATTACAAGCGTGTGACACCATGCCTAGCTAATTTTGTATTTTTAGTAGAGACAGGATTTCTTCATGTTGGCCAGGCTGGTCTCAAACTCCCAACCTCAGGTGATCTGCCCGCCTCAGCCTCCCAAAGTGCGGGGATTATAGGCATGAGCCACCTAGCTCGGCCTAATTTTTTGATTTGTCATAGAGACAGGGTTTTGCCATGTTACCCATGCTGAGGGGTTTACTTCTGATGAGAT
>NW_022445196.1:0-2915 GCF_009761245.1 Sapajus apella
GTTTCACCATGTTGGCCAGGCTGGTCTCCAACTCCTGACCCTAGGCCATCCACCCACCTTGGCCTCCCAAAGTGCTGGGATTCAAGGTGTGAGCCACTGCGCTCGGCCAAGCCCTGCTCCGTTCTAATCCCACCGCCTGTGAAAGGCTTCTGGAAGCTCACAGAAAAAATGGCCCCAGTATGACGGCTCCCGCTCACTTGCTCCCAGAGTTCTGGGGACACACAGTGAGGAGTGATTGTTTTTCTCACTCATCTGGATGTGATGAGCCTGGTCAAAGAAGTTTGCTGTTGCTGACTTGCAGCTGGTCAGGCCCCTGCGCTGTGGAAATTGCCCCCACTAAATCCTTATGCCTCAGTTTGCTCAGCTAACTCAGATCTCCTGTGCTGCCTCAGGCTGGGTTAGGCTCCTCCCCGTCATGCCATGCGGGAATCTCCCATGTGATACTTACTCACTTGATTGATTGATTGATTGATTGATTGAGATGCGATCTTACTCTATCACCCAGGCTGGAGTGCAGTGGCACAATCTCAGCTCACTGCAACCTCTGCCTCCCGGGTTCAAGTGATTCTCCTACCTCAGCCTATTTCGTAGCTGGGATTACAGGCACATGCCACCACGGCCTGCTAATTTTTATTTTTAGTAGAGACGGGGTTTCTTCATGTTGGTCAGGCGGGTACCAAATTCTTGACCTTGTGGTCCACCTGTCTCAGCCTCCCAAAGCGCTGGGATTACAGGCTCACACGCACCTGACCCGTGTGACACTTTAATGAAGTAAGGTGTGTAGGTGAAGCTGCCTGATCATCTTCCCACAACGGGGCAGGGCTAGGGGCTGTGTTGTCTGGAAATTCCTCAGCTCTTTATGCTGGTAAGGGAAGAAGGAAGAGGGAGCCCTCGGGGGACATGTGGCGAGGTTTGGTGGGGACATAGCCCACCAGATTGTACTTGGAGTTCCCATGTAACTTGTAACCGCTCTCATAGAAGGTGGCCTAGAACCTCAGGGAGTGGGGGTTGCTCATTATCACCTAGGGGTCGGGGGAAGAGAAGCTGAGGCTGCACAGAGCCAGCAGGCAGGGCAGGGGAACCAGGGCTGGGTGCGGTGGCTCACGCCTGTAATTCCAGCAGTTTGGGAGGCTGAGGCAGGTGGACCATTGAGGTCAGGAGTTTGAGACCAGCTGGCCAACTTGGTGAAACCCCGTCTCTACTAAAAATACAAAATTAGCCAGGCCTGCTAGTGCATGCCTGTAATCCCGGCTACTCAGGAGGGTGATGCAGGAGAATCGCTTGAATATGGGACACTGAGGTTGCGGTGAGCCGAGGTCATGCCATTGCACTCCAGACTGGGCAACAAGAGCGAAACTCCGTCTCAAAGAAGGAAAGAAAAATGAAAACGAACTTGCTCTGCCAATGTGGCTGCAGGTGCAACCCCTGATGTGTCCCCCCTGCCTTGCTCCTGCTCCAACATCACCCATAACCCCCAGCTGTGGATTTGAAGTCCTGCTGTTCAGACAGCATGGATTTGCAGAGCTGCCAGCCTGGTGTCTGTCCTGCAGCAGGAGACACAGAGGAGGGAGCCCTGGGTTTGAACCAAAGGCAGCCTGTGGTGTCCCCCTGCAGGCCCTGGTCCACTTGTGTTTTGTGACACTCCCCCATGTCCTCACACAAGCCACTCCCATTTTCAGCATGATTACAGATGCTCCTTGACTCAGGACGGGGTCATGTCCCCATAAATCTATCATAAATTGTTAATAGCAGCCAAGTGCAGCAGCTCACATCTGTAATCCCAGCAGTTTGGGAGGTCAATGTGGGAAGATTGCTTGATCCCAGGAGTTCAAGTTCAAGACCAGCCTGGGCAACACAGAGAGATCCTGTTTCTGGGGAAAAAAAAAAAAAAAAAGGAAAAATATACTAAGCTGAAAATGCATTTGTTAGTTTTTTGAGACAGAGTCTCACACTGTCATCCAGGGTGGAGTGCAGTGGTGCAATCTTGGCTCACTGCAACCTCTGCCTATCAGGTTCCAGTGATTCTCCTGCCTCAGCCTCCCGAGTGGCTGACATTACAGGCGTGAGCACTGGGTAAATTTTGTATTTTTAGTAGAGATTGGGTTTCACCATGTTGGCTGGGCTGGTCGCAAACTTCTGACCTCAGGTAGGCTGCCTATATCAGCCTCCTAAAGTGCTGGGATTACAGGCGTGAGCCACCGTACCTGTCCTATTTATTTTTATTTTTATTTTTGGAGGTGCAGTCTGGTTCTGTTGCCCGGGCTGCAGTGCAGTGATCCCCTCTTGGCTCACTGCCTGCAACCTCTGCCTCCCGGGTTCAAGTGATTCTCCTGCCTCAGCCTACCAGGTAGCTGGGACTACAAGTACCCTACCACACCTAGCTAATTTTTGTGCTTTTAGTAGAGACAGGGTTTCACCATGTTGCCCAGGCTGGTCTTGAGCTCCTGAGCTTAGGCAATCTGCCCACCTCAGCCTCCCAAATGCAGGGATTACATGTGTGAGCCACCATACCCGGCCCGCAAATGCATGTAATACACCTACCCTGCCAAGCATTGGATGTTAGCCCCGCCGAATTTCGGTTGAGAACAAACCAAGAAGTACTAAAAGGAGAACAAAACCCACTCACCCTTCCCCACCTTGGATCGTGACTTTGACATTTCAGAGGTCCAGCCTTCGTGAATGTTTGTAGAAATAGATAATAAACTGGGATAAATGTACCACCTTTAAGCGTACAATTCAATGGCGTTTGGTAGATTCACAATATTGTGCAACCAGCGCCACCAGCTGTTTCTAAACTTTCTCATCATCCCAAACAGAAATGCTGTCCTCATGAAGCAAGAGCTTACCTACTTTTAAATTTCTATTTACTTATTTATTTATTATGAGACCGAGTCTTTCTCTGTCTCCCAGGCTAG
>NW_022445197.1:0-2915 GCF_009761245.1 Sapajus apella
ATCATGGCTCACTGCAATTTCCACCTTGCAGGTTCAAGTGATTCTCCTGCCTCAGCCTCCCAAGTAGCTGGGATTACAGGTGCCTGGCACCACCCCTGGCTAATTTTTGTATTTTTAGTAGAGACGGGGTTCTACCATGTTGGCCAGGCTGGTCTCAGGTGATCTGCCCACCTCAGCCTCCCAAAGTGTTGAGGTTACAGGCATGAGCCACCATGCCTGGCTGTATTTTATTTCTCTACCTGTCAAGTCAGTAGCTGATACTGTGTTGACAGACTTGGGGAAAGCTGATTAAAATGCCTAGACACAGAAACTTAGAACTCCAACATCTAGTCAGTTTTCTGCAATTGCAGGAAAATATAGAAAGACGTAACCATGTTAACCATGTAGATCTCTTCTCCTGTCTTGTAAAGAAAAATAAACATCTCCTATACACATGCTAACTCTGGAGATTCCTTCCCTGCACAAGTATCTTCCTTCAGGAGACCACGATGAGGTGGAGATTGGAAGTGCAAGGGCCAGGTTAGGGAAGATGTCATTTACTAGAGTTTCAGATGTCATCTGCAGCTCAATATTGCCAGTTGTTTGTAACTCATTAGCAAAACTAAGCCATTAATCCATTAATTGGTATGTTCACATCTATGTTTCTTTTCTTCCCCATGTAAGCAGAGAACATAGCTAGCCCTCTGTATTACATTAGTTGTCTAAAGGCACAGAAACAACATCTTTAGAAATTCCGAGTCCCAGAAAAGTCTATGTTATGTTTCTACGTACAGCAGCTGTATACATGAGATCCTTTAGGGCAGAAATCATATCTTTTCAACTTTTTATCTTATGAAACTCAATAAATGGCAATTAAGCGAAACTATAAATGAAGAAATGCAGTGTTTTGTTTTGCTAAAAAAAACTGTCCATTAAAATTGGGAATTAGAAATTATGACGTGCTTGCATGACAGTAAAAAATCATGGCAGTTGTTTGTAAAATCATTAGCAAACACTAAGACATTAATCCATTAATTGGTATGTTCACATCTATGATTCTTTTCTTCCCCATGTAAGCTGAGAACATAGTGAGTCCATATCAAATGCCATTGATAAATAGGCATTTATCAATAGTCACAATCGAGTACACTAGATAGCCATGATGACTGATTTAGCAAACAACTGCTCTATTTCCCTTTGGTCCACAAAATATTTTTAATGGTTACAAAAATTATGTCTTTATCACATAATACATTTTATTATCAAATTCTGGTTTGAAAAAGGAACCGTTATTAATGAGAGAAGTTAAATGATATACTCAATGTCAAATGAAAGCCTTACAGTGAGAGACAAAGAGGACATTAATAAAATCAAGGTGATCTGCTTCTCAGACATATCTTACTCCCGTAACGGATATGCTGACAGTTACAAACCCAATTCACATAATTATCACAGCATAAAGAAGACATGTTTATAAAGGCAAGGTCATTTGTAATGTAAAATAAAGTGGTCTCAGCATGTCCACTATAAGCAAATGCTGAAACATTACCCATTTAATGAATATTAATTATATATTAAAACCTAGAATTAAATACATAAAAAAGAACAGCTGCTGTCTAGACTCAGGAGACACACTATTCAGGCAGTAGTTCTGATCCTTGATCCACCATTTCAATTATTTTAAAGTGTTCCAAATATTTATGCCACAGGTTTTTAGAGAAAATTTCTTTGTTTTGCAGAAATAAAGGATGAGGGATTTTTATACCCTCCCCCCAAAATGAGAATCAAAGAACCTGTAGAATTGCAACCTCATTACAAAGCTGGCTTTCTTGTTTTGTTGGAAATCTTAATTTGTCAATGATTTTAATAGCTACATCTCTTCCTGTTTTAAGATGTTTTCCTTTAAAATGAAAAAGGGAAACATAAGTATGTTATTAAATATCATCTATATTAAAGAACACTAAAATTTGCAAGGACATTTAAAGAAATGATAAACATATTTTGCTGAATAAATTAACATTTCTAAAGAGCACTGACATATATATATATAAAGATTTCATTATTCTAAATCAAATACATGCTTTAAAATTAACCATAATTTGGAATGCAAAAGAATTGGGGCATTGAAAGCTATATGTATCAACAACCTGGTATTTTTTCCATAAAAATATGTTTTAGAAACAGAATATTGAGCTATTTAATATATAAAATCTTTGTATCACTAAAAAATTAACTCCTCTTTAGAAAGTATATATATATATATATATATATATATATGTAAAAATATTTTTTTTTTTGAGTCAGGGTCTCATTGTGTCTCCCAGGCTGGAGTGCAGCAGTGTGATCTCAGCTCATTGCAACTTCTGCCTTCTGGGTTTAAGTGATTCTCCTGCCTCAGCCTCTCAACTAGCTGGGATTACAAGTACCTGTCATCATGCCCTGCTAAATTTTGTGCTTTTGTAGAGATGGGGTTCCACCATGTTGGCCAGGCTGGTCTTGAACTCCTGACTTCAGGTGATTTACCTGCCTTGGCCTCTCAAGTGCTAGGATTACAGGTGTGAGCCACTCACCTGGCCTAGAAAGTATAATTTTAAAGTCCTTATAAGATAATGCAAGTTATAGGGCAAAGAATTAAAGTCTTGGCTCTGTCACTTATTAGCTATGTTTTCTTGAGCCAATAACTCACTCTTTCTGAATTCTAGGTTCCTAACCTACAATGAGAAGATTGGATGAAAGAAGGCATGTAAAGTATACAAAGTACCCTGTTAACTATGCACACTCAAAAACTGTTAGTTATCATCATCATCATCATCATGACCATGTAACAGGCCCTTTATGTACATTACAACTCATTTATCTACCACAACAAACTTTTCCGCAATTCTATGTGGCACCCCCAAGTTCCTAACTTCTACACTACTATATTGTGGTAGGTA
>NW_022445198.1:0-2483 GCF_009761245.1 Sapajus apella
GTTTAACTACCTACATTGTCCTACTATGAATCAGGACATGCAGTGTTTTGTTTTCTGTTCCTGTGTTAGTCTGTTGAGAATGATGGCTTCCTGATTCATCCATGTCCCTGGAGTTTTCTTAGTGGGAGATTTGGTTATGGATTTGATTGATTAAATTACTATAGATCTCTTTAAATTTCTATTTTTCTAATATCAGCTGTATATCCTCTTTAGTAAAATGTCTCTTCGTGTCTAATTTGATTGTTCTTGTGTTTTACTTTTTAGTTTTGAGAATTTTTTGTGTCTAGCTGAAATTTTTTTACCTTCTAAAGCTTGTGTGTTCCACTCTTTAACAGGGTCTCTCACAGAGCAAAAAGTTTTAATTGTGGTTAAGTCCAATTAATCAATTTTTAAGAAATATTTTCCCACATTTTTATAGTTGCTTTACATTTAGCATTTAAATTTACATTCCATTTTAATATTATTTTCCCTTAATGTATAAGACTTAGGTACTTACATCCAGGGTCTATTTTCATTTTCCTATGAATGTCCAATTGCTCCAGCACCATTTTTGAAAAGCCTATCTTTCCCTTATTAAACTGCTTTGTCAAAAACCAGTTTGGCAAATATCTGTGTGTCTAAGTTCTCTACTCTGTTCCATTAATCTGTGTGTTTGTCCTAACAAAACCACATAGTCTTGATTGCTACAGCTAGACAAGCAGTAAAATTGGATAATTACTCCCACTTCTCCCACTTTATTCTTTTTCAAAATTATTTTAAGCTGTTCTTGTCCTTTGCTTTTCTGTATAAATTTTAGAATAATTTTGTCTGTCTTCAGAAAAATCCTCCTGGGATTTTGGCAGGATTTGGAGAGAATTGATATCTTTTTTGAATATTTCAATCTATGAGTTGGTCACATCTCTTCATTTATTAAGAATTCCTTTGATTTCTTTAAGCAGTGTTTTGTTTCTCTTTTTTAAAAATATTTTATTTATTTACTTATCTTTTCTTCCTCTTCCTCTTCTTCTTCTTCTTTTTCTTCTTCTTCTTCTTCCTCTTCTTTCTTTCTTCTTCTTCTTGTTCTTCAAAGCAGTGCTTTGTAGTTTTCAGGATACAGGCGTGAACCTAAAAGTATGTGAGACAGATTGCAATCAATTAAGAAATATTATTTTGCCAAGATAAGGACACACCCATGACACAGCTTCAGGAGATCCTCATGACATGTTCCCAAGGTGGTTGGGGCACAGCTTGGTTTTATACATTTTGGGGAGACATGAGACATTATTCTATATGTTTAGAGTGTACATGGATTCAGCCTGGAAAGGCAGGACCACTCAAAGCTGGGAAAGGGGCTTCTAGGTCAGAGGTAGGCAAAAGACAAATGTTTGCATTCTTTTGAGTCTCTGATCAGCCAGCCTTTCACCAAAAACACATGTGTGGTGGAGTCGAGGAGCTGCCACTTGTTCCTTAGTTTGGCTTAGAGAAACAATAGGTCAGACGAAGCCATCAGACATGCATTTGTCTCCATGAACAAAGGGAGGACTTTGAGTCCTCTGTCCTTGGTCCACAAGCAATTTCCTTGTGGGAAAATGGTGAGGGAGGTATGCCGCTTTTTAAAATCTTTGTAGCTGTCTTATTTAGGATGAAAATGGGAGGCAGGTTTGCCTGACACTGTTCCCAGGTTGGCCTTTCCCTTCGGCTTTGTGGTTTGGGGGTTCTGAGATTTATTTTCCTTTCACGCAACTCCTGTGCTTGTTTCTTTTTCTTTCGATTTACATCTAAGTATTCATTTTCTTTGCAGTGTTTGTAAATGGTACTGTATTTTGAATTTCGATGCTCATGTGTTCATTGCTAGTATCTAGAAATACAACCGATTTTCGTATGTCCTGTGACCTTGCAAACTCACTTATTGTTCTAGGAGTCTTTTTAAAAATTGCTTGTGATTTTCTAGGCAGTCAGTCATGTCATAGATTAAAATACTTAATATTGTTAATTTGACAATACTCACCAAATTGATCTGTAAATTAAACAAAGTGCCTCTCAAAATCTTTGCTGCCTTATTTGCAAAAATTGACCAACTGATCCTAACATTCATGTGGAAAGGCAAGAGTCCCATATTAGCAAAAATGGTCTTGAAAAAGAAGAATACAGTTTGAAGACTCATACTTTCCAGTTTTAAAACTTACAACAAAGCTATGCTAACAAAGAGAATGGTAGTGGCAGAAGAATAGATGTATTGATCAATGGAATATAATTTAGAGTACAGAAATAAATCCTCATATTTACAGCTTGTTGGTTTTTTGATAGTGGTGCCACTATTTCTTCCTTTTGTTTCTTCCTTTTCCATCTGTGTACTTTGTATTTCCTTTCCTTGTCTACTTGGACTAGGGAGAACTTTCAGCACTACCTTGAGTGAATGGCAAGAGCAGACATCCTGGCCTTGTTTTCAGTGTAATTTCCTTTTTTTTCTTAAATAAAAACTTTATTTCTTATAGTAGTTTTGC
>NW_022445198.1:2493-2914 GCF_009761245.1 Sapajus apella
CCATAGCTTCCACTCTCATGGCCTTAGTTTCTGGATCCAACCACCTCAGTACTCTTAAAACCAGTTATGGTTTTCTCTCATGGCCTTAGTTTATGCCCCCAATTACCTTAGTACTCTTAAAACCAGTGATGGGCCTTAAAACCAAACAGCTCCTGAGATTATGAGTTTTAAAATGTTATCTCCATTCAATTGAGAAATACAGTTTCTACTACTGTATATGTTCAATACTTAGAGGTGTAAGACATGACCAGTGCAGCTCCCGTGCATTCTTCTAGTCTCAAGGAGATGTAAAAACAAAGTCAGTGTTCCTTGCAAGCTCATTTCTATGCCATACCCTAGCAATCCACCAATGCCCAATGCAAATAGACACATACACAAATCCAGTGATATGTGTTAACAACTCTAAAGCTTAAGAGGAAAT
>NW_022445199.1:0-2914 GCF_009761245.1 Sapajus apella
TGCTAGTCCCGGGTGGAGAGCGGATGGCCCTGGGGGCGCAGGAGAGGCCCAGTGGGGCAGGTGTGGGAGGGGAGAGGAGGGGACGGGAGGGGACGATGGAGGCACCTGGCCCGCCGGCCCACGGGGCTGGGTCTGTTCTGCGCAGAAGCAGCACCACCTGGCGGCCTCTGCTGGTGACATCGGGCACCTGCAAGTCCTGGGCCTCGGAGAGGGAGACAGAGCCTTGGGTGTAGCCCACGTGGGGTGGGCAGGACAATGATGGCTGAGGGGGGTGGAGAGCAAAGAGCAGTTCCCCCCCACACACTGTGCAGTGGGAGAATCAGAGCCTCAGCCAGCAGGCGGCATGGACGGCGGCAGGAGCCTGGAGGCCTGGGTTCCCATCCAGCAGCCCCCCATCATGGGCTGGGGGCTGGCTCTGCTTTACTTCAGTTTTCTCTGTGTGACTCAGGTGCAGCAGGGTGGGAGGGGCTGGGTGAGGGGGCCTGGGCGGGGCCTGGGGGGCGTGGTGCCTGTCCTTGCCCCTGTTCAGGAGGCTTCTCCTTTCTCCCACCTGGCCCAACCTCCCTCCAGCTCCGGTTCCCTGCGTCCCTTACCCTCAGCACGCCTGGCTGGGGGGTGGTCAGGACCAAGTCTCCCCAGCTGTGTCCAGCCCTTAGGTGCTCAGGGTAAGAGCTAGGTTGTGGGCGGGGCTCCTCCCGGCCCTGGAAGCGTCTGGGCAAGGGTGGGCGTCTCCTGGCAGGCCTTGTGGGCAGGGCAAGCCCACCTATAAGCGGCCCATAGGCAGCACTATCCCAGTGCCCTGCCCAGTGCCCTCCTCCAGGGCCCTCCGCAACACCACCCGCAGCGGGTCCCGCTTCCCGGGCTTCCGGCCTGATGTCAAGTAGATGAGGGGCTTGGAGCTGCTGTTGACGCAGGCCAGCAGCATGGCCAGCGGGGAGAAGATGGGCAGCAGGAAGTTCAGCAGGGGCCGCAGGCTCCAGTAGAGGACCAAGGGCAGTCCACAGAAGAAGAGCAGGAGCAGCATGCCCAGGACGATGCCGTAGAACCTGGGCCGAGGGCGCGTGGAGCAGCAGGCCACCCAGACAAAGAGGACCACGCCGGCCACACAGGCCACGAAAGCCAGCAGCAGGAGCCAGGCCACGCTGGCCACGTGGTAGTGCAGGCAGACCAGGGGGCGCACGCTGGTGCGTAGCAGGCCACAGGTGTTGGCAGGCAGCAGCACGGCTGGCAGGCTTAGGGCCCATGCCAGGGCACAGAGGACAGCTGAGGCATGTCTGGGCCAGCGGCCCTGGTAGCAGGCAGGGAAGAGGTCAGAGAGGCAGCGCTCCACGCTGAAGGCCGCCAGCAACCAGAGCCCCACCACGAACCACAGGAAGGTGAGCACGAAGTAGAGCGTGTCCTGGATGCCCAGGGCAGCCTGGGCCACGGAGAAGCCCACATGGCAGGAGAGGAACAGGAAATCCGAGGCGGCCATGTGCAGCAGGTAGACAGAGAAGGGCCCCTTCTTGATGTGGAGGCCGAGGTTCCAGAGCACCAGCCCATTACCGACCACCCCCTCGAGAGCCACAATCAGCGTCAGGTAGAAGAGCACGCTGTCCACGGTTCTCCAGACGCTGAACAGCCCGAACATCCTAGCCGGCTCAGAGGGCACTGGTGAGGGACCTGTGAGACAGAGACAGATGTGGTCCTCAGGCGTCTTTTGTGCGCCTGCTGGGGGTGCAGGGAGCGGCATCTGTGGCCCTGAAGGTGCCCACCTGGTGCAAGCCCGGACCACCCTTCCCCGCGGCGGGACCTCAGCCAGGGCTCAGCCCTCTGCACGTCAGGTCAGGCGTGCCTAATGCCTCCCCATGACTTCGGGCAGGCCCTGGGCTCCTGGAGGGTGCACTAAGGTACTCAAAAGACATCCACGTCCCTCCGTGGATGTGGTGAGGGCGATGCTGCACCCTCCACCGTGTGCCAGACAAGGCTCTGCAGACAGAGGGGCCTGCGTGGGGAACCCACCGGTGGGGCCTCCTCCTCCCACAGAGGCGGGAGCTTCTCCACGGTGGACCCTCAAGGGGCTCCCACCAGTGGGCCTAGCCCGGCCTCCTATGGAAGTCCACTTCCCCAGAGGGCCTCTGGAGGTGTCCAGGGAAGTAAGTGCCCAAAGGCAGAGGCTTCAGGTGGCCTGAGGAGCGAAGACGGCGTGTGGGGGTGTGAGGAGTTGGAGGGAGCCCCCAGCCTCCCTGCCCTCTCCCGGCCTGGGTAGAGGCTGAATCCTGGGTTCACGCTGCTGGCGGTGCATGCCGGAGGCTGCTCTGAAGCCTTGAACCAAGGCAGGGGCTTTGGTGGCGGTGGCAGGGCCCTGGGGCCTCTCCGGGAGCCGCCGACACAGGGGAGGGGCGGGTACAAGTGGCCACTTGCAAGGAGCAAGGCCGAGTGTCCCCGAGGATGTTCTCGGGGCGGAGAGAGAGTAGCTGCCAGAAGCTTCGGTGGAGCAGCTGAGGGTCTCCAAGCAGTCCCTCCCCTCCAGCCGGCCCCTCCCCCAGGACCCACGCGGGTCCTGTTCTTAGTTCCAGGACACATGTCAGGACCCAGGCTCTACAGTGAGGGCGTCAGGGGTGACAGACACGGGAGAGAGAAAGGAGACTGAGAGAGAGAGAGACAGAGACAGAGACAGAGAGATGTAGACAGAGACATGGAGAGACAGGGACACAGAGACAGGAAGAGAGACACAGAGGGACAGAGAAGAGACAGGCAGCTGAGCCCCGAATACACACCTGCAGCCCCTCACAGCACCTCGGCCTGGCTGTGTTCCCACCTGTTCGCTGACCCAGGTCCTGCCCTCCTTCAGGGCTCTGCCCCTTCTCAGGGGCCGGCACCCTCTGCAGCCCCTCCGTCCCCACAGCCCCGCCTCATGCCCGAGCCTCCCCCC
>NW_022445200.1:0-2914 GCF_009761245.1 Sapajus apella
TGCTAGTCCCGGGTGGAGAGCGGATGGCCCTGGGGGCGCAGGAGAGGTCCAGTGGGGCAGGTGTGGGAGGGGAGAGGAGGGGACGGGAGGGGACGATGGAGGCACCTGGCCCGCCGGCCCACGGGGCTGGGTCTGTTCTGCGCAGAAGCAGCACCACCTGGCGGCCTCTGCTGGTGACATCGGGCACCTGCAAGTCCTGGGCCTCGGAGAGGGAGACAGAGCCTTGGGTGTAGCCCACGTGGGGTGGGCAGGACAATGATGGCTGAGGGGGGTGGAGAGCAAGGAGCAGTTCCCCCCCACACACTGTGCAGTGGGAGAATCAGAGCCTCAGCCAGCAGGCGGCATGGAGGGCGGCAGGAGCCTGGAGGCCTGGGTTCCCATCCAGCAGCCCCCCATCATGGGCTGGGGGCTGGCTCTGCTTTACTTCAGTTTTCTCTGTGTGACTCAGGTGCAGCAGGGTGGGAGGGGCTGGGTGAGGGGGCCTGGGCGGGGCCTGGGGGGCGTGGTGCCTGTCCTTGCCCCTGTTCAGGAGGCTTCTCCTTTCTCCCACCTGGCCCAACCTCCCTCCAGCTCCGGTTCCCTGCGTCCCTTACCCTCAGCACGCCTGGCTGGGGGGTGGTCAGGACCAAGTCTCCCCAGCTGTGTCCAGCCCTTAGGTGCTCAGGGTAAGAGCTAGGTTGTGGGCGGGGCTCCTCCCGGCCCTGGAAGCGTCTGGGCAAGGGTGGGCGTCTCCTGGCAGGCCTTGTGGGCAGGGCAAGCCCACCTATAAGCGGCCCATAGGCAGCACTATCCCAGTGCCCTGCCCAGTGCCCTCCTCCAGGGCCCTCCGCAACACCACCCGCAGCGGGTCCCGCTTCCCGGGCTTCCGGCCTGATGTCAAGTAGATGAGGGGCTTGGAGCTGCTGTTGACGCAGGCCAGCAGCATGGCCAGCGGGGAGAAGATGGGCAGCAGGAAGTTCAGCAGGGGCCGCAGGCTCCAGTAGAGGACCAAGGGCAGTCCACAGAAGAAGAGCAGGAGCAGCATGCCCAGGACGATGCCGTAGAACCTGGGCCGAGGGCGCGTGGAGCAGCAGGCCACCCAGACAAAGAGGACCACGCCGGCCACACAGGCCACGAAAGCCAGCAGCAGGAGCCAGGCCACGCTGGCCACGTGGTAGTGCAGGCAGACCAGGGGGCGCACGCTGGTGCGTAGCAGGCCACAGGTGTTGGCAGGCAGCAGCACGGCTGGCAGGCTTAGGGCCCATGCCAGGGCACAGAGGACAGCTGAGGCATGTCTGGGCCAGCGGCCCTGGTAGCAGGCAGGGAAGAGGTCAGAGAGGCAGCGCTCCACGCTGAAGGCCGCCAGCAACCAGAGCCCCACCACGAACCACAGGAAGGTGAGCACGAAGTAGAGCGTGTCCTGGATGCCCAGGGCAGCCTGGGCCACGGAGAAGCCCACATGGCAGGAGAGGAACAGGAAATCCGAGGCGGCCATGTGCAGCAGGTAGACAGAGAAGGGCCCCTTCTTGATGTGGAGGCCGAGGTTCCAGAGCACCAGCCCATTACCGACCACCCCCTCGAGAGCCACAATCAGCGTCAGGTAGAAGAGCACGCTGTCCACGGTTCTCCAGACGCTGAACAGCCCGAACATCCTAGCCGGCTCAGAGGGCACTGGTGAGGGACCTGTGAGACAGAGACAGATGTGGTCCTCAGGCGTCTTTTGTGCGCCTGCTGGGGGTGCAGGGAGCGGCATCTGTGGCCCTGAAGGTGCCCACCTGGTGCAAGCCCGGACCACCCTTCCCCGCGGCGGGACCTCAGCCAGGGCTCAGCCCTCTGCACGTCAGGTCAGGCGTGCCTAATGCCTCCCCATGACTTCGGGCAGGCCCTGGGCTCCTGGAGGGTGCACTAAGGTACTCAAAAGACATCCACGTCCCTCCGTGGATGTGGTGAGGGCGATGCTGCACCCTCCACCGTGTGCCAGACAAGGCTCTGCAGACAGAGGGGCCTGCGTGGGGAACCCACCGGTGGGGCCTCCTCCTCCCACAGAGGCGGGAGCTTCTCCACGGTGGACCCTCAAGGGGCTCCCACCAGTGGGCCTAGCCCGGCCTCCTATGGAAGTCCACTTCCCCAGAGGGCCTCTGGAGGTGTCCAGGGAAGTAAGTGCCCAAAGGCAGAGGCTTCAGGTGGCCTGAGGAGCGAAGACGGCGTGTGGGGGTGTGAGGAGTTGGAGGGAGCCCCCAGCCTCCCTGCCCTCTCCCGGCCTGGGTAGAGGCTGAATCCTGGGTTCACGCTGCTGGCGGTGCATGCCGGAGGCTGCTCTGAAGCCTTGAACCAAGGCAGGGGCTTTGGTGGCGGTGGCAGGGCCCTGGGGCCTCTCCGGGAGCCGCCGACACAGGGGAGGGGCGGGTACAAGTGGCCACTTGCAAGGAGCAAGGCCGAGTGTCCCCGAGGATGTTCTCGGGGCGGAGAGAGAGTAGCTGCCAGAAGCTTCGGTGGAGCAGCTGAGGGTCTCCAAGCAGTCCCTCCCCTCCAGCCGGCCCCTCCCCCAGGACCCACGCGGGTCCTGTTCTTAGTTCCAGGACACATGTCAGGACCCAGGCTCTACAGTGAGGGCGTCAGGGGTGACAGACACGGGAGAGAGAAAGGAGACTGAGAGAGAGAGAGACAGAGACAGAGACAGAGAGATGTAGACAGAGACATGGAGAGACAGGGACACAGAGACAGGAAGAGAGACACAGAGGGACAGAGAAGAGACAGGCAGCTGAGCCCCGAATACACACCTGCAGCCCCTCACAGCACCTCGGCCTGGCTGTGTTCCCACCTGTTCGCTGACCCAGGTCCTGCCCTCCTTCAGGGCTCTGCCCCTTCTCAGGGGCCGGCACCCTCTGCAGCCCCTCCGTCCCCACAGCCCCGCCTCATGCCCGAGCCTCCCCCC
>NW_022445201.1:0-2912 GCF_009761245.1 Sapajus apella
TAGAAGAGGCAGGATCAGGCTTGTGGCAATAGCATAATGTTCCAAGGACTTAAAGGTTTCTTCATCAATTATCATAGAAAAGCACAGTTGTTTGTTCTGAACAAAATGAAACGATGGGCTGCAGGAACAAAATAAAAATATTGAACTCCTGAGAACTACTCAAGATATTCCTCATGACCTTAATACTGGGCACAGTAAAATGTAACAGCATGACTGGGTAACATGTTTGACTTCCTTTTCTTCTCTGTTTAAACCAACTCTGCACTCTCTTTGCCCTGTCTCTGTCACACTCTTTCTCTTCTTTTACCTGTTCAGTGCATGTTCAGAATTTATCTCTGACTTTTTATCTGCATTAGTTCTTCTGTTGTTGTTTGAGACAGAGTCTCACTCCCTCACCCAGGCTGGAGTGCAGTGGTGGGATCTTGGCTCACTGCAACCTCAACCTCCTGAGTTCAAGAGATTCTCATGTCTCAGCCTCCCAAATAGCTGGGATTACAGACACCTGCTACTATGCCCAGCTAAATTTTGTATTTTTAGTAGTGATGGGGTTTCACCAAGTTGCCCAGGTTGGTCTCAAACCTCTGACCTCAGGTGATCCGTCCGCCTTGGCCTCCCAAAGTGCTGGGATTATAGGCGTGAGCCACCGCACCCTGACCTTATTTTTATCTGCATAACTTGTTGCTCACTCAGTGCGTTCCCTTCTGCACTGACACATCTTCAAACTTGATCTCTCAAAATTCCTCCCGAAAACATTTCTTTAGTAGCTTGCCATTCTAGAGGAACAGGGAGAGGATATTCCAGTGCCTGAGAGCTGTGTCCCGGCTCTCAAGCGTGTTTCTCTCTTGGAATAACTGCTCCTTTAGCTTTCTAAATGGCAAGTGAGGGGGGAAAAAAAAGTGCAATTTAAGCCAGCTACTGACTTTCACGATGAATTTTATGCTGTTAAAAAAAAAATCCTGGTTCCTAAGCCATTATGTAAAATGAGTAATTTTTATGTCCTCATTAGCAAGTAGGTAGCAAAATTTCAAGGTGAGCGCACCTATAGCAAGTATATCAAGTGCTTATTTTAAAAGTCTGTTTCAGAAGTAGTTATATTTTGGATACTGAGTTTATATGGCCCCTTTCCTTTTTATATTTATATTTTCTCCTTAAACAGCATTGACAATTGCACTTAAGTTGCAAATAATAGTGAAGAACGAGTTTTTCTTTTCTTTTTGATATACTTAGCGCAGCAATAATATTGGGTGTATTGAAAATGGCAACATTTTAGTTTAATGATGTGCATTTATTCTCATATCTCTATGGTCAAGTAATTGGTGATAACTATATGACATAGATATTTTGCAGAAATTTGTTATTCAATCACATAAAAAAGCAGTGCCTTCCTCAATCAAAAGACATAGAAGCAAAAGGAAGTACACAACCCAGTGGATTTTATTGTTCATAGCTTCTCTCCAGTGCCTATTTTACATATAAAATGGAGTCTATTTTATCTCCTATATACGTTCTATTTCCCAGTTGGAAAATAAATTCACGGTAAAAGAATGATGACTAAAAAATAACCCCTGCTGGACCATATTTTCCATTTTCACAAGATTCAATGGAACAGCCCAAGTCTTGTTCCATTTTGGAGTCAAAATTATGTTTGTTATTACTTGTTTGTTTCCTCAGAGGGTCTCTGTTGCACCTCAAATCACAGCAAATACAAAGTCAGTGATTTTGTCTATAAACACAGTTAACTTGACAAGCCTTTTCAAGAACGCTGAAGTCCAGCTACCTCGATTACATATAATCATAGGCCCTCCAGCCCCTTCTCAAACTACTGGGTGAGAAAAAATTTATTGTTTTATGAGCATACTGTTGTTAATTCCAGAAAGTTTTAGGTAAAAAGTGTATCTATTTTTAATCCAAATACCTTCTTCCCTGCAATTGCTCCATTGAGACTTCTTGTTTCCTGCTGAGCTGCACAGGCTCCCTTTAAACTGTCTGCCTTGGATGCTCTTGAAAGCAGCTTGTGTGGCTCTTCAGGGAGGTGGCTTCTGTTTATAGAGTGGCCGTTCTGTTTTCCCACTCCCTGCCTTCACCAGAGAAGAAGGAGGAGTACATCAAAAGGAGTTTTTCTCTCCTCTAGATGCACTTAGAAATAGTGAGGTTTCCTCTAAAGGACAGAGAAGAAGTAGCATAGAAAGAGACAGAGAAAGTTAGGGAGAGAAACATATATAAAGGAGATAAACACAGAAAAACAGAGACAGACAGCAGAAGGCAGAGGTGCCAGGTGGGAAGAGCACGGCCAGGGGCTGTATGAGCATTTGTCAGTAACCCTATAGACTTCTCGCTCTTGATATTTTATTTTTAAAATGCAGCCCAAGGTCAATGTAGTCAGACTATCTCATCACACTGTTGATTCACATTGAGCTTTTAGGCAAAACAGCTCCTTTTTAAAAACTAACACAGCAGTAATTTAACTAACATTCATTGAGAGTTGAGCCTGTGACTGACAGTCTTTTAAGGTCATTTAATCCAACAGCACTAATAAAAGATCAGTACTGTTTTTATTCTACCTGTTTTATGGATCAATAAATGGAAACACAAAGAGGTTAAATGACTTGTTCGAGTTTACATGGTAAGTGGTAGAGCAAAGATTCCAGACCATCTTTCCTGTTCTGAGCTTATGCTCACATAGTTTTGATAAAGTCTAGACTATATTTATCTATATTAATTTTATTTTTCATGAATTTGGTCCATTTCATCCTGCTATTTTTAATCTCAACTCACCTATGTGTTGGCTGTTTCTCAGATTTTTTTCATTAGCAAATAATAAGCAAATCACTTTTTTCTTATTCAAAGCATTCATGGACTCAGTAGAAAGAATGGCCAGAGGTTTAGTATAATGGCTTTCCCTGACCACCTAC
>NW_022445202.1:0-2912 GCF_009761245.1 Sapajus apella
AGCACGGATCTTGGAGTTTACCTTGCTGTTCATCAGTCCTCAGGCGGGGGCCTCTATCGCGAGCGAACACCCACTTCATGAGGCCGTCGCTCCGCAGAGGAGGGGCGAGGCGCAGGACCCCGGACCACCTTCCCCCGCCCCGCCCCGCCTCGCCTCGCCTCGTCTGCGCAGGCGCGGCCGCCCCCTCTCCCCCGACGGAACCCCGTCTTGTTTGCGCCGGCGCAGGGCCGTAGACGGGGGCGGGGCGCCGCGGCGCGTCCGTTGCTAAGGCCGCGCAGCCCTGGCGACAGAACGCCTCGCTGCTGCCGCGCAGGCGCCGTGGCGGGCTCCGGTGCACTGTGGGATGGAAACCGGAGCGGCGCGTCCTGGCCGGACCGGGCGGCGGCGGCGGCGGGGCCGGCGGCGGCCAGGGACCCGGGCTTAGGCTCGGCCGGGTCGGCTGAGGGGCGCGGGCAGCGGACGCTGCCATGAATGCGGCGGTGGTGAGGCGGACGCAGGAGGCGCTGGGGAAGGTGATTCGGAGGCCGCCGCTGACGGAGAAGCTGCTCAGCAAGCCCCCGTTCCGTTACCTGCACGACATCATCACCGAGGTGGGCGCCGGGGGCCGGCCCCGGCGAGGGGCGGGTCGGGGTCCCGGTGGGCGCCGGAGTCAGGGCCTGGGCCGGGTGGCGCCGCGGGCGAGCCGGGGTCGGGCTCAGGTGCGGGCCGGGAGCCGGGCTGGGCCCGCGTCAGGGCCCGGGCCAGGCGTGAACCGGGTGTGGGCCGGGCTCGAGGTGCAGGTAGGGGACCGGGTCAGGGCCGAGTGTGGACCCGGCGTGGGCCGGGGTCGGGGTGCAGGTCGGGGACCGGGTCAGGGCCGGGCGCGGGTAGCGGTTAGGGGCCTGGGGTCAGTCCCGGGGTCGGTGCGAGAGCTCTGTGAAGCCCCTGCACGGGAGCCCGGCCTGTAGGCCCAATTCCGCGGCGCCCTCCGCGCCGAAGTCTTACCCCTGCCCCGGCTCCCAGCCGCTGCTTACAGGGAGGCCCCGGGCCCTCGGGGAGCATTCTTAACTTCTTCCCTGCCTGTCCGAGTATCTCTTTAGAGTGCATCTTGCATTCTGCCTGTGACTCCCTCCTTGTGTAACCCTGTGGAACCCCTCTCGCTTGCCCTGGAGCATGTAACACATGGAGGGCGCTCCCTAAATCCTGGGAGAATGGAAATAATATTTTTTATACAACCCTCCTGCCTCGAAGCTGCCCTCCATACAGCATTTTGGGTGCTTGATAAATGCCTGCGGGTGAATTTAGTGGAGATGGTTGTGGGGAGACTTGGCAGGAACAACCGTAACAGAGCCGCACAGCCTGCCCGAAATTGAGACTGGTGGCCTGTGTGGCTTTTCCCCGCTTGCGGGTGGCGTGCTCCTTACTGAAGGAGACCCTGGCTGGCTTGTTAGCATGGCCCTGGTGATCTGCCCTGGATCAGGTACATAGAAATTCACAGCAAACATCCCCTGTTGCGTGGGACCTGTCATGGCTCCTGGTAACTCTCAGGAGCGTCACTGCAGGGGGTGCAGCACCCATTTGCAGGGTGCACCCAAGGGCACATGGGAACTCAGAGGTGTGTTCTGGGATTTAGGATTCAGGTTGGACTTGGAGACTTCCAGGGGCTCATGACCTAACCTGGTGATGGTCCTCAAGCTCTAGTTCTCACTCTTTTCAACAGGCTGGGTGCCTTATGCACAGACTTCGCTCTTCTGCCCTCCTACCTTGGCTTATAACGTACGCTCTCCTGGAACGTGTGCCTCTGTGTTAAAACAGTGCTTAAAAATGCTCTCGAATCCACCCACATCCCAAGACACCGCCAGCCCTGGTTATGTCCTCCCAACTGGTGCAGCACTTAACAGCTTGTCCTGGGCAGTCTGTGGGGAGGGGACCTGCTGTGTGGATAGGCTTGTGGGAGCAGAACAGTGCATGCATCACCCCTGTGAAGTAGGCAGGTATGTCTTCTGCCCCAAGAGGAAACAAGAGCCAATGTAAGCCCAACCCACTACAGCTGTGGCTGCCAAAACCTTTAATCTTCTCCCAGTCCTGTCTGCCCCACTGAAATGCAGAGCCCTAGGAGTGAGGTGCAGGGAGTGTGCCTTATCCTTGTGGGGTAGCGGTGCTGCTCAGCTCTCAGTGGCTGTCCAGTCACTACTGCATGGCTGGTCGGAGGCATTCTCATGGTAAAGGAGGAGGAACATGGGCCAGGTGTGGTGGCTCACACCTGTAATCCCAGCACTCTGGGAGGCCACAGTGGCAGATCACTTGAGCCCAGGAGTTCAAGACCAGCCTGGCCAACATGGCAAAACTCCATCTCTACGAAGAATACAAAAATTAGCTGAGTGTGGTGGTGCACCTGTAATCCCAGCTACTCAGGAAGCTGAGTAGGGAGAATCGCTTGAGCTCAGGAGATTGAGGCTGCAGTGTCTGTTATTGCACCAGTGCACT
Source organism: Sapajus apella (assembly GCF_009761245.1). Lineage (NCBI taxonomy): Eukaryota > Metazoa > Chordata > Mammalia > Primates > Cebidae > Sapajus > Sapajus apella. Next base: position 2,467 of record NW_022445202.1, read on the forward strand.
CCAGCCGGGGTGACAGAGTAAGACCCTGTCTCAAAAAAAAAAAAATAAATAAATAAATAAAAAAAGGATTGCCTTCTTGGCCAGGTGGCTAGGGTGTGGGACTAGTTGTGTGTTCCCAATTAGGAATGACTGGTCTGCTCTTCTCCCAGAGACTCCCTCATCTAATGCCAAAGTTCATTTTTCTTCCTGTGTAAACATCAATACAGGAATTGTCCCCTACTTGATAAAGAGGCTAGAATGACTGACATATTGGAAAGCATTTTCAGATAATAGGTGGAAAGGGTCTTATGAAAATGCTTTATTGTGCTAAATATTATACTTAAATCACTATATTAGTATTTAAGCTATAGCTAAACTAACCACCCCTTTCCTTAAGTGTGGATCCTGTGATATTAATGTCTCTTGTCACAATTACAGTTATTGCTCACAATTTTTTTTTTTTTTTT
>NW_022445203.1:0-2912 GCF_009761245.1 Sapajus apella
AGCACGGATCTTGGAGTTTACCTTGCTGTTCATCAGTCCTCAGGCGGTGGCCTCTATCGCGAGCGAACACCCACTTCATGAGGCCGTCGCTCCGCAGAGGAGGGGCGAGGCGCAGGACCCCGGACCACCTTCCCCCGCCCCGCCCCGCCTCGCCTCGCCTCGTCTGCGCAGGCGCGGCCGCCCCCTCTCCCCCGACGGAACCCCGTCTTGTTTGCGCCGGCGCAGGGCCGTAGACGGGGGCGGGGCGCCGCGGCGCGTCCGTTGCTAAGGCCGCGCAGCCCTGGCGACAGAACGCCTCGCTGCTGCCGCGCAGGCGCCGTGGCGGGCTCCGGTGCACTGTGGGATGGAAACCGGAGCGGCGCGTCCTGGCCGGACCGGGCGGCGGCGGCGGCGGGGCCGGCGGCGGCCAGGGACCCGGGCTTAGGCTCGGCCGGGTCGGCTGAGGGGCGCGGGCAGCGGACGCTGCCATGAATGCGGCGGTGGTGAGGCGGACGCAGGAGGCGCTGGGGAAGGTGATTCGGAGGCCGCCGCTGACGGAGAAGCTGCTCAGCAAGCCCCCGTTCCGTTACCTGCACGACATCATCACCGAGGTGGGCGCCGGGGGCCGGCCCCGGCGAGGGGCGGGTCGGGGTCCCGGTGGGCGCCGGAGTCAGGGCCTGGGCCGGGTGGCGCCGCGGGCGAGCCGGGGTCGGGCTCAGGTGCGGGCCGGGAGCCGGGCTGGGCCCGCGTCAGGGCCCGGGCCAGGCGTGAACCGGGTGTGGGCCGGGCTCGAGGTGCAGGTAGGGGACCGGGTCAGGGCCGAGTGTGGACCCGGCGTGGGCCGGGGTCGGGGTGCAGGTCGGGGACCGGGTCAGGGCCGGGCGCGGGTAGCGGTTAGGGGCCTGGGGTCAGTCCCGGGGTCGGTGCGAGAGCTCTGTGCAGCCCCTGCACGGGAGCCCGGCCTGTAGGCCCAATTCCGCGGCGCCCTCCGCGCCGAAGTCTTACCCCTGCCCCGGCTCCCAGCCGCTGCTTACAGGGAGGCCCCGGGCCCTCGGGGAGCATTCTTAACTTCTTCCCTGCCTGTCCGAGTATCTCTTTAGAGTGCATCTTGCATTCTGCCTGTGACTCCCTCCTTGTGTAACCCTGTGGAACCCCTCTCGCTTGCCCTGGAGCATGTAACACATGGAGGGCGCTCCCTAAATCCTGGGAGAATGGAAATAATATTTTTTATACAACCCTCCTGCCTCGAAGCTGCCCTCCATACAGCATTTTGGGTGCTTGATAAATGCCTGCGGGTGAATTTAGTGGAGATGGTTGTGGGGAGACTTGGCAGGAACAACCGTAACAGAGCCGCACAGCCTGCCCGAAATTGAGACTGGTGGCCTGTGTGGCTTTTCCCCGCTTGCGGGTGGCGTGCTCCTTACTGAAGGAGACCCTGGCTGGCTTGTTAGCATGGCCCTGGTGATCTGCCCTGGATCAGGTACATAGAAATTCACAGCAAACATCCCCTGTTGCGTGGGACCTGTCATGGCTCCTGGTAACTCTCAGGAGCGTCACTGCAGGGGGTGCAGCACCCATTTGCAGGGTGCACCCAAGGGCACATGGGAACTCAGAGGTGTGTTCTGGGATTTAGGATTCAGGTTGGACTTGGAGACTTCCAGGGGCTCATGACCTAACCTGGTGATGGTCCTCAAGCTCTAGTTCTCACTCTTTTCAACAGGCTGGGTGCCTTATGCACAGACTTCGCTCTTCTGCCCTCCTACCTTGGCTTATAACGTACGCTCTCCTGGAACGTGTGCCTCTGTGTTAAAACAGTGCTTAAAAATGCTCTCGAATCCACCCACATCCCAAGACACCGCCAGCCCTGGTTATGTCCTCCCAACTGGTGCAGCACTTAACAGCTTGTCCTGGGCAGTCTGTGGGGAGGGGACCTGCTGTGTGGATAGGCTTGTGGGAGCAGAACAGTGCATGCATCACCCCTGTGAAGTAGGCAGGTATGTCTTCTGCCCCAAGAGGAAACAAGAGCCAATGTAAGCCCAACCCACTGCAGCTGTGGCTGCCAAAACCTTTAATCTTCTCCCAGTCCTGTCTGCCCCACTGAAATGCAGAGCCCTAGGAGTGAGGTGCAGGGAGTGTGCCTTATCCTTGTGGGGTAGCGGTGCTGCTCAGCTCTCAGTGGCTGTCCAGTCACTACTGCATGGCTGGTCGGAGGCATTCTCATGGTAAAGGAGGAGGAACATGGGCCAGGTGTGGTGGCTCACACCTGTAATCCCAGCACTCTGGGAGGCCACAGTGGCAGATCACTTGAGCCCAGGAGTTCAAGACCAGCCTGGCCAACATGGCAAAACTCCATCTCTACGAAGAATACAAAAATTAGCTGAGTGTGGTGGTGCACCTGTAATCCCAGCTACTCAGGAAGCTGAGTAGGGAGAATCGCTTGAGCTCAGGAGATTGAGGCTGCAGTGTCTGTTATTGCACCAGTGCACTCCAGCCGGGGTGACAGAGTAAGACCCTGTCTCAAAAAAAAAAAAATAAATAAATAAATAAAAAAAGGATTGCCTTCTTGGCCAGGTGGCTAGGGTGTGGGACTAGTTGTGTGTTCCCAATTAGGAATGACTGGTCTGCTCTTCTCCCAGAGACTCCCTCATCTAATGCCAAAGTTCATTTTTCTTCCTGTGTAAACATCAATACAGGAATTGTCCCCTACTTGATAAAGAGGCTAGAATGACTGACATATTGGAAAGCATTTTCAGATAATAGGTGGAAAGGGTCTTATGAAAATGCTTTATTGTGCTAAATATTATACTTAAATCACTATATTAGTATTTAAGCTATAGCTAAACTAACCACCCCTTTCCTTAAGTGTGGATCCTGTGATATTAATGTCTCTTGTCACAATTACAGTTATTGCTCACAATTTTTTTTTTTTTTTT
>NW_022445204.1:0-2911 GCF_009761245.1 Sapajus apella
TTTCTAACTCGCTGAATCTAAACATAGATGAAACTTCCTAAGGTGAACTAACACAAAGCAGAGCAGTTTGAACTAGAAGTTTCTCCGGTGTTTTAAACGCAGTCTTTCTGCTAGGTCTTAAATGCCTGGGTAAGGCAGGAAATATCTGTTTCCATATTCCCCAAAGAAAAGATTTCAGAACCTGTGCACACACACATCAATTTAAATCCATAAGATGATTTTACAGCTTGACAACCATTCTGCTAGATAGCTGCGTTTTTGTTTCAGAGCAAGATGTTTCTCATTACTGCCTTCAGGCTCTTTCACACTGGAATATCAAAACGCTGCTTTTTGAAGAAACGTGTTTCTAACTCGGTGAATCAAAACATAGATGCAACTTCCTAAGGTGAACAAACACAAAGCAGAACAGTTTGAACAACGTTTCCCCTGTGTTTTCAACGCAGTCTTCCTGCTAGTTCTTATAAGCCTATATATGGCTGGAAATATCTGTTTCCATATTCTCCAACGAAAGTTTTTCTGAACTACTGTACACACACGTCAGTTTAGCTGTGTAAGAAGGTTGCACAGCTTGACAACCATTCTGATAGATAGCTGCGTTTCTGTTTTAGAGCAAGATATTTCTCATTACGGCCTTTAGTCTCAGTCATTCTGGAATATCCAAAGGCAGTTTTTAGAAGAAACGTGTTTCTAACTGGATGAATCTGAACATAGATGCAACTTCCTAAGGTGAACGAACACAAAGCAGAGCAGTTTGAACTAGACGTTTCTCCTGTGTTTTAAACGCAGTCTTTCTGCTAGGTCTTAAATGCCTGGGTAAGGCTGGAAATATCTGTTTCCAGATTCCCCAAAGAAAAGATTTCAGAACCTCTGCACACACACATCAATTTAACTCCAAAAGATGATTTCACAGCTTGACAACCATTCTGCTAGATAGCTGGGTATTTGTTTTAGAGCAAGATATTTCTCATTACAGCCTTAAGTCTCAGTCACTCTGGAATATACAAAAGAAGATTTTAAAAGAAACGCTTTTCTAATGCGCTGAATCTAAACATACATGGAACGTCCTAAAGTGAACGAACACAAAGCAGAGCAGTTTGAAAGAGACTTTTCTGCAGTGTTTTAAACGCAGTCTTACTTGTAGTTCTCATATGCCTGTATATGGCTGGAAATATCTGTTTCCAGATTCTCGAAGCAAAGGATTTCTGAACTTCTGCAAACACACATCGGTTTAACTCTGTAAGTTGATTGCACAGCTTGACAACCATTCTGCTAGATAGCTGCGTTTTTGTTTTAGAGCAAGATGTTTCTGATTACGTCCTACAGGCTCTTTCACACTGGAATATCCAAACGCTGCTTTTAGAAGTAACGTGTTTCTAACACGCTGAATCTAAACATAGATGCAACTTCCTAAGGTGAACGAACACAACGCAGAGCAGTTTGAACTAGACGTTTCTCCTGGGTTTTAAACGCAGTCTTACTGGTTGTTCTCATATGCCTGTATATGGCTGGAAATAAATGTTTCCAGATTCTCGAAGCAAAGGATTTCTGAACTGCTGGAAACACACATCAGTTTAACTCTGTAAGTTGATTGTGCAGTTTGACAACAATTCTGCTAGATAGCTGCGTTTTTGTTTTAGAGGAAGATGGTTCTGGTAACGGCCTATAGGCTCTTTCAAACGGGAATATCCAAACGCTGCTTTTAGAAGAAACGTGTTTCTAACTCGCTGAATCTAAACATAGATGCAACTTCCTAAGGTGAACGAACACAAAGCAGAGCAGTTTGAACTAGATGTTTCTCCTGGGTTTTAAACGCAGTCTTACTGCTAGGTCTTAAATGCCTGGGTAAGGCCTGAAATACCTTTTTCCAGATTCCCCAAAGAAAAGATTACAGAACCTCTGCACACACACATACATTTAACTCCATAAGATGATTTTACAGCTTGACAACCATTCTGCTAGATAGGTACCTTTTTGTTTTAGAGCAAGATATTTCTCATAACAGCCTTTAGTCTCAGTCACTCTGGAATATCTAAACGGAGATATTAGAAGATACGTTTTTCTAACTCGCTGAATCTAAACATAGATGCAACTTCCTAAGTTGAACGAACACAAGGCAGAGCAGTTTGAACTAGACGTTTTTCCTGGGTTTTAAACGCAGTCTTACTGGTAGTTCCCATATGCCTGTATATGGATGGACATAAATGTTTCCAGATTCTCGAAGCAAGTGATTTCTGAACTGCTGCAAAGACACATCAGTTTAACTCTGTAAGTTGATTGAGCAGCTTGACAACCATTCTGCTGGATAGCTGCGTTATTGTTTTAGACCAAGATATTTCTCATTACGGCCTTTAGTCTCAGTCATTCAGGAATATCCAGACGCAGCTTTTAGAAGAAACGTGTTTCTAACTCGCTGAATCTAAACATAGATGCAACTTCCTAAAGTGAACGAACACAAAGCAGAGCATTTTGAACTAGACGTTTCTCCGGTGTTTTAAACACAGTCTACTGCTAGGTCTTAAATGCCTGGGTAAGGCTGGATATATCTGTTTCCAGATTTCCCAAAGAAAAGATTTCAGAACCTCTGCACACACACATCAATTTAACTCCATAAGATGATTTTACAGCTTGACAACCATTCTGCTAGATAGCTGCATGTTTGCAAGATGTTTCTGATTATGGCCTGCAGGCTCTTTCACACTGGAATATCCAAACGCTGCTTTTAGAAGAAACGTGTTTCTAACTCGCTGAATCTAAACAGAGATGCAACTTCCTAATGTGAACGAACACAAAACAGAGCAGTTTGAACTTCATGTTTCCAATGTGTTTTAAACGCAGTCTTACTGCTAGTTCATATAAGCCTGCAAATGGCTGGAAATATCTGCTTCCAGATTCTCCAACGAAAGGATTTCTG
>NW_022445205.1:0-2911 GCF_009761245.1 Sapajus apella
AACTGTAGAAATTTCCTAGACCTGCTGGTCAGGCACAGTGGCTCATGTCTGTAATCCCAGCACTTTGGGCAGACCACTTGAGGTCAGGAGTTCGAGACCAGCCTGGCCTATATGGTGAAACCCTGACTCTAGAAAAAATACAAAAATTAGCTGGGCATAACAGTGAGTGCATGTAGTTCCAGCTACTCCAGAGGCTGAGACAGGAGAATCACTTAAACCCAGGAGGCAGAGGTCGCAGTGTCAAGAAAGTACCACTATACTCGAGCCTGGGAAACAGGATGAGATTCTGTCTCAAAAAACAAAACAATTTCCCACACCTTCCAGCTCCTGTCCTCGGCATCTCCACACTCAGGTCCCATGGTGTCCAAGACCCAGGGGGCAGATCAGGCATGACATCAGACACCTGTGTCCTCAATATAGGGCAGCTTGTTTCTGTCCCGGCCTCAGCGCCCACCTCCACTGTCATGCCGGACTCTGTCCTCCTCCACCTTATTATGAGATTTCCTAGAACAAGAACAGCCCCTCCCGGAGAGTCACCCCCATGCTCGCCACAGCAGAGCTCTTCCTGCGGACCTGTGGGCTCCTCCTCTGCAGCTAAAGGAAGCAAGCCTAGGCCAGGCTCAGTAACTTGTCCTATGTGTTCCCTCTAGGAACTACTCAGTGGTGGTGACGCTGCCACTGCTGCCTGGTGGCGGACAAGTCCCTGGATGTGGTCCGGGTGACCAGCTACCTGGTGGAGAAGATCCTGCGGACACTCTGAGAGCTGTCCAGGGCCAAAGAGCTGCCAACTACTACCGGCTCAGAAACTACTTTCTGCAGGGTCGCTGGGAGTGTGAGTCCTGCCCCGGGACATGCCGCCCTCCTGCCTGGGAGCCTCTGCCACATGGGCACAGCAGCAGGACCATGCAGGAGTGGAGGTCCGAAGACTTGGATTCCATTTCCAGCCCTGTGCCAGTCAGTCAGCCACTCACTTTAAAGTGACAAGCCTGAGGCGGGTGACTTTCTGTCTTTGTTGTTCGAGTTCTGCACAGGGATTTCTGCGGGCCTCAAGGCCCGCTGGGAAACGATACCTTTTCTAGCTCAGTGCCTGCTTTCTTGAGTGTACTTGTCCATCGGGATTCACTCTGTTACCTCTTCTAGAAATGAACAGGGAAAACTGACAGATGATTGACAAGGATGAGAATCCATTCCAAAGAATTCAAATAGAAACGAGTCCTTTATTACTAAAAGAATGCTCAACTCCAATGGACACAGATCCCTCATTTTGACTTCCTTAGCCATGGCACTGAGAGACAACTCTTTGAAGACACACAGCTAAAACTCTCCGAGCTTTAAGTGCTAGGCAAGTTTTTCAGAATACACAGCTAAAACGGTCTCCGCTTTAGCTGCGTATTTTGAAAAAGTTGTGTGCTTTCCACATAGAAAGCTGCTTTTGTGGTTACTTTCGGTCCCTGGGAGAAATGGAAGTCCTTTTCAGACATCACGGGAGACACCTGAGTCCTTCAGAGTCCTCCCGTCTGCCTCTCAGGGTGCAACGAGGGAGTGACGCACTTTTGGAGGTGTCCTGATGCACAGGTACGCTTGCTACAGGGCAGAGCTTCATCGTGGGGCCATGCTCCTTGTCATCATGAGCCGTGTCTGAACGAATTAATCACATTTCCTATGAAAGCAGGTTCTCTGACTGTGCTGTTGTTTTGAATCAGAGCAGCATTGACAGTGCTTTAACTCGAAGTCATGAATAATTTCCTTCTAGGTAATAACGTGTGGGCTTGAGGAGGAGGCAACGTGGGATGAGAAGGAGGGAGAATGGACGTGTGAATGAGGGAAAGGTGTCTCTTCCTTTGGAGCATGGATGGGTTCAAAGCCCACCTCACACTACTAAGTCTTTGGCTGGACACTCCCAGTTGTGTGTGAAGCCTGTGTGTGTGAGTGTGGGTGTGTCTGTGTTTCTGTCTCCAGACCTGAGCAGCAGATGCTTCTTCCTGTGGTGGCATGTGACTCAGAAGCTTGGACAAAACCCAGCCCTCGTAAAAACACAGTCCATGTATGTTTGAAGACGTTGATCTTGATGATTGGTGAGAGGGTGGTGATGGAAACCAGCTCGTTTCCCATTTACCACTGAGACCTGCTCCGCTTTGCGCAACAGGGTTCTTGACCCTTACTTTGTAGCAAGAGCTCCTAAGTTCATCAAGCCATTTCAAGAGTTTCAGGTGGAAAGGGAAGATATCTCAGGGTGGACTCAATGTTAACTTTGGAACCAGGCAAATTCTCATTAGAGACAAGGGACCCAAGATGGTGCTGATGGCATCTCATGTCTTCTCATGTTGACTTCAATCCAGTCAAGCTCTTGTGAAGCCGTGTAACTGTAACATTGGGACTGGGGGAGGCAGTGCAAAATTTGAAAGTAGAGGTCCGAAGGTTTGGATTCCATTTCCAGCCCTGTGCCAGTCAGTCAGCCACTAACTTTCAAGTGACAAGCCTTAGGAGGGTGACTTTCTGTCTCTGTTGTTCGAGTTCTGCACAGGGATTTCTGTGGGCCTCAAAGCCCACTGGGAAACTATCCCTTTTCCAGCTCAGTGCCCGCTTTGTTGAGTGTACTTGTCCATCTGGACATTCGTACGCCTCTGGTTTGTGATTCACTCTGTTACCTCTTCCAGAAATGAACAGGGAAAATGGACAGTTGATTGACAAGGATGAGAACCCGTTCTAAAGAATTCAAATACAACAAAGTCCATTATTACTAAAAGAATACTCAACTCCAGTGGACACAGATCCCTCATTTTGACTTCCTTAGCCATGGCACTGAGAGACAACTCTTTGAAGACACACATCTAAAACTGTCCGAGCTTTAAGTGCTAGGCAAGTTCTTCAGAATACACAGCTAAAAGGGTCCCAGCTTTAGCTGTGTATT
>NW_022445206.1:0-2911 GCF_009761245.1 Sapajus apella
TTAGCTTTAAGATCGCATGTAAAGCATACGAGAAACGACTCTTTAAAACCACTCCACTGTGTGTTCGTTCACCTTGGAAGCTGCATCTGTGTTTAGATTCTGCGAGTTAGAAACACGTTTCTTTTAAAAGCTGCGTGTCGATATTCTTCAGTGACTGGTAGTATATAGTGAAATGAGAAATATCTAGCTCTAAAACAAAAACGGAGCTATGTAGCAGAATGATTGGCAAGGTGTATATTAAACTTACAGAGTTAAACAATTGTGTGAATGTAGCAGTTGAATAACCCTTTCTTTGGAGAATCTGGAAAGAGATAATTCCAGCCATATACAGGCTCTTAAGATTTAGCGGTAAGATCGCTTATAAACCACAGGAGAAACGTCTCTTTCAAACTGCTCTGCTGTGTTTGGTTCACATTAGGAAGTTTCATCTATGTTTAGATTCAGCGAGTTAGAAACAGGTTTCTTCTAGAAGCTGCGTTTGTATATTTCTGGGTTATTGGGAGTATAGGGTGTAATGAGAAATATCTGGCTCTAAAACAAAAACGGAGATATGTAGAAGAATGATTGTCAAGGTGTGTATTCAACGTACAGAGATAGACAGATGTGTGAATGTATCAGTTCAGAAACCCTTTCCTTGGACAATCTGGAAAGAGATATTTCCAGCCATATACAGGCTCATAAGAATTAGCTTTAAGATCGCATCTATATCATACGAGAAACGACTCTTCCAAACTGCTCCACTGTATGTTCGTTCACCTTCGGAAGTTGCATCTGTGTTTAGATTCTGCTAGTTAGAAACACGTTTCTCCAAAAAGCTGCGTTTGGATATTCCTGACTAATGGGAGCATAGGGTTTAATGAGAAATACCTGGCCCTAAAACAAAAACGGAGCTATGTAGCAGAATGATTGTCAAGATGTACATTAAACTTACAGAGTTAAAGAATTTTGTGAAGGTAGCAGTTCACTAACCCTTTCTATGGAGAATCTGGTAAGAGATATTTCCAGCCATATACAGACTCTTAAGAATTAGCTTTAAGATCACATCTAAATCATACGAGAAACGTCTCTTTCAAACTGCTCCACTGTGTGTTAGTTCACTATCGAAAGTTGCATCTATGTTTAGATTTTGCGAATTAGAAACACGCTTCTCCAAAAAGCTGCGTTTGAATATTCCTGAGTGAATGGGAGCATAGGGTTTAATTAGAAATATCTGGGTCTGAAAAAAAACGGAGCTATGTAGCAGAATAATTGTCAAGGTGTATATTAAACTTACAGAGTTGATAAATTGTGTGAATGTAGCAGTTCAATAACCCTTTCTTTGGAGAATTTGGAAAGAGCTATTTCCAGCCATAAACAGACTCTTAAGAATTATCTTTAATATCGCATCTAAATAATACGAGAAACGTCTCTTTGAAACTGCTCCACTGTGTGTTCGTTTACCTTCGCAAGTTGCCTCTATGTTTAGATTCTGCGAGTTAGAAACACGTTTCTACAAAAAGCTGCGTTTGGACATTCCTGAGTGAGTATGAGAATAGGGTTTAATGAAAAATATCTGGCTCTAAAACAAAAACGGAGCTATGTAACAGAATGATTTTCAAGGTGTATATTGAACTTACAGAGTTAAACAATCGTGTGAATGTAGGAGTTCACTAACTCTTTCTTTGGAGAATCTGGGAAGAGATATTTCCAGCCATAAACAGACTCTTAAGAATTAGCTTTAAGATCGCATCTAAATCATACGAGAAACGTCTCTTTCAAAATGCTCCACTGTGTGTTCGTTCACCTTCGGAAGTTGCATCTATGTTTAGATTCTGCGAGTTAGAATCAAGTGTCTCCAAAAAGCTGCGTTTTGATACTCCTGAGTGAATGGAGCATAGGGATTAATGAGTAATATCTGGCTCTAAAACAAAAAAGGAGCAATGTAGCAGAATGACTGTCAAGGTGTATATTAAACATACAGAGTTAAACAATTGTGTGAATGTAGCAGTTCACTAACACTTTCTTTGGAGAATCTGGAAAGAGGTATTTCCAACCATATACAGACTCTTAAGAATTAGCTTTAAGATCGCTTCTAAATCATACGAGAAACGTCTCTTTGAAACTGTTACACTATGTGTTCGTTCACCTTCGGAAGTTGCATCTATGTTTAGACTCTGCGATTAGAAACACGTTTCTCCAAAAAGCTGCGTTTGGATATTCCTGAGTGAGTGGTAGCATAGGGTTCATTGAGAAATATCTGGCTCTAAAAGAAAAACGGGGCTATGTAGCAGAATGATTGTCAAGTTGTATATTAAACTTACAGAGTTAAACAATTGTGTGAATGTAGCAGTTCACTAACCATTTCTTTGGAGAATCTGGAAAGAGATATTTCCAGACTTATACAGACTCTTAAAAATTAGCTTTAAGATCGCATCTAAATCACACGAGAAACGTCTCTTTCAAACTGCTCCATTGTGTGTTCCTTCAACTTCGGAAGTTGCATCTATGTTTAGATTATGCGAGTTAGAAACACGTTTCTCCAAAAAGCTGCGTTTGGATATTCCTCAGTGAATGGGAGCATAGGGTTTAATGACAAATTTCTTGCTCTAAAACAAAAACGGAACTATGTAGCAGAATCATTGTCAAGGTGCATATTAACCTTATAGAGTTAAAAAATTGTGTGAATGTAGCAGTTCACTAACCATTCCTTTGGAGAATCTGGAAACAGATATTTCCAGCCATATACAGACCCTTAAGAATTAGCTTTAAGTTCGCATCTAAATCATACGAGAAACGTCTCTTCCAAACTGCTCCACTGTGTGTTCGTTCACCTTCGGAAGTTGCATCTATGTTTACAGCCTGCGAGTTAGAAACACGTTTCTCCAAAAACCTGCGTTTGGATATTCCTGAGTGAATGGGAGTATAGGTTTTT
>NW_022445207.1:0-1058 GCF_009761245.1 Sapajus apella
AATTGCCTGAACCCAGGAGGCGGAGGTTGCGGTGAGCCGAGATGGCGCCATTGCACTCCAGTCTGGGTAACGTGAGTGAAACTCCGTCTCAAAAAAAAAAAAAGATCTCCTTTGGTTTTCACAAATTATTATCCTACTTACTGTCATTTCAAATTCAACAATTCCACTTCAGCTTTGAGTTCAGGTTAAAAATCTTCTTTTATGGACGAATTCCACTTTTTTTCTTTTAGTTGTTAGAGATGGGGTCTCACTATGTTGCCCAGGCTGGTCTTGAACTTCAGGGCTCAAGTGATGCTCCCGCCTTGGCCTCCCAAAGGGCTGGAATTACAGGCATGAGCCACTGTGCCTGGTCTTTATGATTCCACTTCAGTGAGGTACCTGTAATAGTCAGATTCACGGGGACAGAAAGTGGAAAGGCAGGTGACCTGGGGGCTGATGAGAGAAGGGAGTGGTAAATTGTCATTTAGTGGGCGTAGAATTCTAGTTTTGCAAGATGCAGAGTCTTGGAGATTGGCTGCATTTAACAAGGGGAATGTGTTAACACAGCTGAACTGCATGCTTACAAAGGGCTAAGATGGAACACGTATGTATGGTATGTATATTTTATCATGATTAAAAATTTTAAAAAAATTAGAAAAAGTATTCTTTTAAAATATAACAACTTTAGTGGGCCAGATGTGATGGCTCATGCCTGTAATCCCAGCACTTTGTGAGGCTGAGGCGTGTGGATCACCCGAGGTCAGGAGTTTGAGTCCAGCCTGGACAACATGGTGAAACCCCATCTCTACTAAAAATACACAAATTATCTGGGCTTGGTGGTGCATGCCTGTAATCCCAGCTACTTGGGAGGCTGAGGCAGAAGAATTGCTTGAACCCAGGAGGCGGAGGTTGCAGTGAGCTGAGATTGCACCACTGCACTCCAGTCTGAGTGACAGAGTGAGACTCTGTCTCAGAAGGAAAAAAATAACTTTAGAAATTATTATAAAATTATTAAAATGATACAACTGAATACCTGGTTCCATTTACAATCTTAGCTAATTAAACATGCATGAAAATAT
>NW_022445207.1:1158-2910 GCF_009761245.1 Sapajus apella
CTTGTTCTGTACAATGACCGGAGAGAATTAAACATCATCAGGGACAAAGTCCTCCTGCCTTCTTAATTAATGACCCTGTGACTCGTTCACCTGCCCTTGGTTGTCCTGCTCTGCGAGGACCGGATGCCAGCAAACCCATAGCTATCACACCCTTCCCAAAAAATGTGAGATGTGCCGTCCCCGAAAGAAACACTGCCGCTAACCAGTCAAACGGCTATCCCGATGCACCAGCCTTGTATGAAAAATGCTGTCATCCTGCTAAAACTCCTGTCTGTGCCCCTGTAAATGTAACCTTCACTTCCCTACTTCGGAATGCTGAGCTCATTACTTTGGAGTTGGTGTTTCTTGGAGGGCCATCCTCACACCCCGTCCTTGAATAAACTCTATTTTGTTTTATTTTACTGTATTTTATTATCATTATTATTTTGAAATGGAGTTTCTCTTTTGTTGCCCAGGCTGGAGTACAGTGGTGCCATCTTGGCTCACTGAAACCTCTGCCTCCTGGGTTCAAGCGATTCTCCTGCCTCAGCCTCCCGAGTAGCTGGGATTACAGGCATGCGCCACCACATCTGGCTAATTTTGTATTTTTCCTAAAGACAGGGTTTCTCCAGATTGGTCAGGCTGGCCTTGAACTCCCAACCTCAGGTGATCCACCTGCCTCGGCCTCCCAAAGTACTGGAATGACAGGCATGAGCTCCTGCCCCAGGGTATTATTATTGTTTTTTGAGACAGAGTCTCACTCTGTTGCTCAGGCTGGAGTGCAGTGGCGCAATCATGATTCACTGTAGCCTCAACCTTCTGGGCTCAAGCGATCCTCCAACCTCAGCCTCAGTAGCTGGGACTACAGATGTGGGCCAGCACACCTGGCTAATTTTTAAAGTTTTTTGTAGAGATGGGGTCCCACTATGTTGTCCAGGTTGGCCTTGAACTCCTGGGCTCAAGCGATCCACTCACCTCAGCCTCCCAAAGTGCTGAGACTATTGGCATGAGCCTCTGTGCCTGGCCCAAACTCTTTCAATTAGATTCTGATGCTCTTGGTTATTTCAGGTTGATACAAATTTAAACATTTTTAACTGCATGTATAAATTTAATATATTCAATTTCTTTTAAAAATACTTCAGTTGCCTTAATAATAAACACAACGTTCTCAAGCGCTTAAATTATTCATAGAAATATAGTCACTTATGCTTATCATGAATTTAAATTTTTATAACTTTTTTAACACTGCTGACAAACACCGTAAGATTTCAACTGAAAATATCACAAGTCTAGATCAATCAATGATTCATTTGTGCATTTTATTTTTGAGACAGAGTTTCTCTCTGTCGCCCAGGCTGGAGTCCAGTGGCATGATCTCCACTCACTGCAACCTCTGCCTCCTAGGTTCAAGTACTTCTCCTCCCTCAGCCTCCCAAGTAGCTGGGATTACAGGTGTCCACCACCATACCTAACTAATTTTTGTATTTTTAGTAGAGCCAGGGTTTCACCGTGTTGGCCAGGCTGGTCTCGAACTCCTGACCTCAGGCAATCTGCCCACCTCGACCTTCCAAAGTGCTGGGATTATAGGCACAAGCCACCATGCCTGGCCTTATTTGTGCATTTTAAATTAAAACCTTAAGGCTGACCTTATTCACACAGACCAGGGGTATGCAATCTTTTGGCTTCCCTGGGCCACATTGGAAGAAGAATTGTCTTGAGCCAGACATAAAATACACTAACACTAATGATAGCTGATGAACTAAAAAAAAAAAA
>NW_022445208.1:0-2907 GCF_009761245.1 Sapajus apella
AAAAGACAATGAAATGCTGACAGTAAGCTGCTGAAAAGGGAATTATTCAATGGTGTGGTAGTAAAGGTTATTTTAGAAATTGAAAGTGAAACTATTATGTAATCTGGTGATCCCACATTTGGCTACATATTCAAAGGAAATAAAATCAGTAAGTTAAAAACACAGGTCTATTACAAGATTATTCACAATGGCCTAGAATTTTTTAAAGTTAATTGCCATAGTTAAATGGGTGTATAACGGAAATGTATAAACATACTGTGGAATATGATTTGACCTTTAACAAAAAGGAAATTATAATATTTCCAAAAACATGGATGGGCCTGGAGAACATTATTCTAAATGGAATAAGTCAGACACAGAAAGACAAATGCTGCATTATTTCATTGTTATGTGGAACCTAAAATATTCAACTTCTTAGAAGTGGAGAGTAGTAAAGTGGTTCTCAGGGCTGGGAGGAGGGGTAATGGAGTGATGCTTGTCCAGGGCACCAAGTTTCAGTTGTGCAGGCTGAATGGGTTCTGGAGGTCTCATCAGTGGGACTGTAGTTATCCTGATCTCTGGAGGTGTACTGTAAAGCAATGGACTGTAGTTATCCTGATCTCTGGAGGTGTACTGTAAAGCAATGGACTGTAGTTATCCTGATCTCTGGAGGTCTAATGTAAAGCAATGGACTGTAGTTATCCTGATCTCTGGAGGTCTAATGTAAAGCAATGGACTGTAGTTATCCTGATCTCTGGAGGTCTAATGTAAAGCCATGGACTGTAGTTATCCTCATCTCTGGAGGTCTAATGCAAAGCAATGGAATGTAGTTATCCTGATCTCTGGAGGTCTAATGCAAAGCAATGGACTGTATTGCAAACCTGATCTCTGGTAAAGGATAGGAATCAGATGTTCTCACTGGACACAAACATAATAAATGAAAAGGAATAAAATGGTAACTGTGAGGTAATAGATATTCTAATTCCTAGGTCATAGTGAAAATATAACAATTTGTAACACAACATCAAGTGGTGAACCTTAAATATATACAATTTTTATTATCAATTATAGTTCCATAAAGATGAACAAATTAAGCTTAGTTTTGTGATGAAGAAATGCATACTCCACGTATTTTCTGAATAAAAAGGGAAAAGATATATATGTATATATATATATATATATATACACAAAAAATATTTATAGTAGCTTTGCTTGTGATATTAATAAACTGATAATAAATTAAAATCCATCGACAGGAAAATGGATCAGCTTATTGTCATTTATTGCTTAATGGACTGACTCAGGTATAATATTTATCTGTCTCTCACTCTCACTCTCTCTCTCCATATATGTCAAAACGTTGAGATTTTATATCAAAGGCATTCCATTAAGTGAATAAATGACAATATGTGGATGTAATTTTACACATGAAATAGCATAAATAAACGTCAAAAATAACAAAAGTAGCCCCTTACCAGAAAAGTGGTCTATAATGCTTGAGTCCATTTATATGAAGCTGAAAACTTTAAAAACGAACCTTCAGTGGCAGAGATGAAACCATTGTGTAAATGTGGGGGCGGAATGACTGGAAGCAGGGAGAAGGTCACTTGTGTTGTTTCTTTTTTAAAAAATAAAAAGTTAAAAAATAGTGTATAAAAGTATTTTAAAACTTAGAAAATAATGCAATTATCAATAAAATGATATTCAAAATGTGAACAATATAATATGATTGAGTAAAATATAGTCCACAATACCTGCTAGAATTAAATTTCAGAGATCAGAAGGGTGATGTCTGATAATCATAAGTTAATAAACACATTTCATAGAGAAATCAGAATGTTTAAAAATATGTGGAACATGCATTTTGTTATTATCAAATGTCTTTAAATAATTGGTACAATATTTTAACCTGTCTTATTAGTATTAATTACATATATCATGTGTAGAATCATAACCTGTAACAACCTGTAGGGAAATAAGACTATTTGAGAGCACATGTACCAAGTTAAATATATTCTCGATGTTTAAAATTATTAAAACGTAAATACCAATGATAATAAATACATATTAAAGAACAGTATAAAAAAAATAACAACCTGCAAGACTCCAGAGTTCTGACTTCTCCAGCTGAGGAGAAAGGAAACCTCCCCCTGCACCTGCTCCTGGGGCCTGACCCGTCCTCAGTGGTCCCAAGCGCCCCCTGGTGGCCCCGCGCGCCCCCGCAGGAGGTTTGTGTCCGGGCTCACACGGGCCTCCCCTCACTGTGTCTGCACAGTAATACACGGCCGTGTCCTCGGCTCTCAGGCTGCTCATCTGCAGATACAGCGAGTTCTTGGCGTTGTCTCTGGAGATGGTGAATCGGCCCTTCACGGAGCCTGCGTAGCTTGTGCTACCTCCATTAGGATTAATTCGTCCAACCCACTCCAGCCCCTTCCCCGGAGCCTGGCGGGCCCAGTGCATCCAGTAGTCACTGAAGGTGAATCCAGAGGCCACACAGGAGAGTCTCAGGGACCCCCCAGGCTGGACCAAGCCTCCCCCAGACTCCACCAGCTGCACCTCACACTGGACACCTGCAAACACAGAGACACCCTTGTCATTAACTGCCACACACATCCACTGTTCCCCTCACTCATGGCCCCTCACACTCAGTGTCTCCAGTTCTCCGTGAATTACCTTTCAAAACTGTAACAAGGAAAACCCAGCTCAGCACAGACTCCATGGCTGGTGGTCTGTGTTCAGTGCTGATCACCAAGTGGAAACTCCTGGGAATCCCAGGGCCGGGGCTCCTCTCCCAGAGCTGCCGGGTCAGGGCCGGGCTGGTTTTTATCAGCAGAGGTAGGACCGTATTTGCATGTCTCCTGCTATATAGCAAGCTCTGGGGTGAGATGCCTGAGGAGAGGACGGAGCCCAGATAAGGTGACCGTGCCT
>NW_022445209.1:0-775 GCF_009761245.1 Sapajus apella
CAGCCTGGCCAACATGGGGAAACCCCGTGTTTACTAAAAGTGTTGTGGTGGGTGCCTGTAATCCCAGCCACTCAAGAGGCTGAGGCACAAGAATCACTTGAATGTGGGAGGCGGAGGTTGCAGGGAGCTGAGATCGTGCCACTGCACTCCAGCCTGGGTAACAGAGTGAGATTGGTCTTAAAAAAAAAAAATTAGATGTTTCCCTGGAACAGACAGAAAGAATAACAGGTGAAGCACAGGGGTTGTCAGCAGCGGAACAATGAGTGCATGCAAGGTGGAGCAAGACATTGCAAATTAWAAAAAAAAAMAAAACATGAAAATGCAAAATAGAAAGTAATCCATAATGCTGACTAAGACATAAGTTAATAGCGTGTAAATATTGGTTCATTAACCACGACAAATGCACCATTCCGATACGTCAATTACGGGGGAAATGGAGGAAAAAGGCCTGTGCTAACTTCAGTATCTGTTCTAGTTTTTGCTAATGTAAAAGTTATCCAAATAATAACTTCTATTAATTAAAGAGTCATTTGGCAACACTATTTTAGGTGCAGATCTATTGCAGCAAATGTTTAACAATCAGTTAATGTCTCATCAGGAGCTTCAGATGTGTTTCACTGTTAAATGTGAACCAAAGCTGAGCTGTGAGAGTATCTTCCTGTGGTTGAAACACTGCTGACTGAACAGTAAATTAAAATTTTCTCACATGAATAACAATATGGCTTAGCATTTTTATTGATTTATTTTAAATATGCAACTTTGGAACAAAGCTGCA
>NW_022445209.1:875-3024 GCF_009761245.1 Sapajus apella
CCCACTGCACTGACTCCCCGACAGCCTCTGAGCCAACGCTGGGCTTTCGGAAGATCTTGGGTTTTCACGTGCACTGGAAACACCTAAGAGAAAGGTTGTGTGGAAAATGCCTTTATGATGAGACGGTCCAGAAAGGCAGCTGAGCAGAGTGACTGAGCATGCGGGCTGGAGCCTGAGGGCTTGGGCTCAGTCCCACTTAGAGCCACGAGACCTGGGGAGCGTCCTGCAACCCCTCAGCCTCCAGTTCTCTGCACTGCCATCTAAACACTTTAATAGGGCTGACTGGTTAGCATGATGAGGCTGAAGATCATTGAACAGAGCTAAAGCTTTAGAAAAAGCATCAGATTCTTCAATGCTCGATGATTCCTCCATCATTAAATGCCTGGGAGAAGAAGCTAGGCACTTGACAGTGGGTGACCAGAGAGGGGACATGGATGCTCCAGGGCAGGGGAGGGTGGAGGTTGGCTTTTCTTCATTTGCCTGTGTGAGAGGCTTTACAGCGCACGGACAGTACATACGATCATCTCCTGTGATGCCCACGTCAGTCCCGAGGGTGGGCAGAGCAGGAGTAGTGGCCCGCGCTTCACAGGTGGAAGAAATTCTCCTAAAGGCATGTGACCTTGCAGTCACCACACTGCTGTTTGATGCACCTGGGGAAGAAACGTACCTGAGGCCTCGGGGCCAGAGATGTCTTCACACTCCAGACCTCCAGATTGTGCTCTAGACCCCCCAAAATATGAACTCCCCTGACTCTCAAGATGTCCTGACCCAAGGTTTCTGTGGGAGGGCTGATGTCCTGGATTAGATACCTGAGCCCAGAAAAGAGCTTGGACACAAGACCCAGCCCCTGTCTCTTCCTTTCCATCCTAGACCCCAAACAGGATGTGGTTTACCTCAAATGAAGCCCCTTGGAAAGACGAGGGTGATTCAAAACAGGACAATCCTTTCATAGCAGCGTCACAGTCAGCTGCCATGGGCTACACGTTTCCAATGATGAGCTGGTTACAAGGGACCCCTGCAGCCAACTGACCCCTAACTGTATTAGGCTTTGTAACACCCATCTGTATTAGAAAGCAACATTCTAAACTGTCACATGACTGCTTCGCTTCCCTCCACTTGACCAGCCCTGGGTGAGCAGCTAATGCCCTTATCTGATAAGGGGCACCTGGGCTGGAGTGTCAGTGGCTTGATGAACTCAGTTTTAAAGCTTCCCGCCTGACTTACTACTGATCTGAGCCACTGCCTGTGCAGCTGGACTAAGGCCCGGCTGAGGACGGGCAGTGGCTGCACCAGCACAGAGTGGACCTTTCTTCCTGTTCATTTCTTCCAAACCAAAGGTCAGCGTCTTCAGACTCCTATTGCATCCCCAGCCCTGCAGGGACAATGTACAGAGTCCCTTCTCCTCTTAGAGGGAACCCTCCACAGCTACAGCCTGGGGACACCACCCCAGGACTGTCCCTGAGGACCACCCAGGTCCCATTTCTAACCAAATGTCCATTCCTCTAACCTGAGGGCTCTGTCTCTTCTCACCACTCTCCCCAGCAGCACCCTAAACAGTAGGGATCCTGTCCTCATCCCACCACATTTATATCCATGCCAAAACCCCAGTCTTTACAAAACCAAAATGTGGCACACATACACCATGGAACACTGTGCGGCCATAAAAAAGAGAGAGCTCATGTCCTTTGCAGGGACATAGATAAAGCTGGAAGCCATCATTCTCAGCAAACGAACACAGGAACAGAAAACCAAACACCACATGTTGTCACTCATAAGTGGGAGTTGAACAATAAGAACACATGGACAAAAAGAGGGGAACCTCACACACTGGGGCATGTCAGGGGTAGGGGGCAAGGGGAGGGAGAGCATTAGGATGAATACTTAATGCATGTGGGGCTTAAAACTTAGATGATGGATTCATAGGTGCAGCAAACCACCATGGCACATGTGTACCTGTGTAACTAACCTGCACATTCAGCACATGTATCCCAAACTTAAAGTAAAATTAAAAAAGCAAACCTCGGAATCAAGATTGCTAATGTACTGTGTGATATTTTGGCAACAGTGTTCGAAAGAGTTTGACTTTTAATTCAGCTTTCTTGTCATGTCTTTTACAGAATTTGCCATCATGATTTTCCCAGTTAAAAGA
>NW_022445210.1:0-2905 GCF_009761245.1 Sapajus apella
TCTCTATCTCCTTCAGTTCTGCTCTGATCTTAGTTATTTCTTGTCTTCTGCTAGGTTTTGCATTTTTTTGATCTTGCTTCTCTAGCTCTTTCAGTTTTGATGATAGGGTGTCAATTTTAGATCTCTCCTTGCTTCTCATGTGGGCACATATTGCTATATATTTTCCTCTAGAGACTGCTTTAAATGTGTCCCAGAGATTCTGGTATGTTGAGTCTTCATTCTTGTTGGTTTCGAAGAACATCTTTATTTTTACCTTCATTTCATTGTTTATTTAGTCAACATTCAAGAGCAAGTTGTTCAGTTTCCATGAAGCTGTGCAGTTCTGAGTTAATTTTGGCGTTCTGAGCTCTAACTTGATTGCACTGTGGTCTGAGAGACTGTTTGTTATGATTTTCGTTCTTTTGCATTTGCTGAGGAGTGATTTAGTCCCAATTGTGTGGTCAGTTTTAGAGTAGGTGTGATGTGGTGCTGAGAAGAAGGTATATTCTGTGGATTTGGGGTGGAGAGCTCTGTAAATGTCTATTAGGTTTGCTTGGTCCAGGTCTGAGTTCAAGTCCGGATATCCTTGTTAATTTTGTGTCTGGTTGATCTGTCTAATATTGACAATGGGGTGTTAAAGTGTCCCACTATTATTGTGTGGGAGTGTAAGCCTCTTTATAAGTGATTAAGGACTTGCCTTATGTTTCTGGGTGCTCCTGTATTGGGTGCATATATATTTAGGATCGTTAGCTCTTCTTGTTGCATTGATCCTTTTACCATTATGTAATGTCCTTCTTTGTCTCTTTTGATCTTTGTTGCCTTAAAGTTTATTTTATCGGAGATGAGAATTGCAACTCCTGCTTTTTTTGCTCTCCATTTGCTTGGTAAATCTTCCTCCATCCCTTTACTTTGAGGCTTCGTGTATCCTTGCATGTGAGATGGGTTTCCTGGATACAGCACACTGATGAGTTTTGTCTTTTTATCCAATTTGCCAGTCTGTGTCTTTTGATTGGGGCATTTAATCCATTTAAATTTGGGGTTAATATTGTTATGTGTGAATTTGATACTGCCATTTTGATGCTAGTTGTCTGTTTTGCCGGTTAATTGATGCAGATTCTTCATTGTGTTGATGCTCTTTACGATTTGGTATGATTTTGGAGTGGCTGGTACTGGTTGTTCCTTTCTATGTGTAGAGCCTCTTTCAGGAGCTCTTGTAAAGCAGGCCTGCTGGTGACAAAATCTCTGAGTACTTGCTTGTTTGCAAAGGATTTTATTTTTCCTTCATTTATGAAGCTTAGTTTGACTGGATATCAAATTTTGGGTTGAAAGTTCTTTTCTTTGAGGATGTTGAATATTGACCCCCACTCTCTTCTGGCTTGTAGGGTTTCTGCTGAGAGATCTGCTGTGAGTCTGATGGGCTTCACTTTGTGGGTAACCCGACCTTTCTCTCTGGCTGCCCTTAGCATTTTCTCCTTCATTTCAACCCTGGCTAATCTGATGATTATGTGCCTTGGGTTTGCCCTTCGTGAGCAATATCTTTGTGGTGTTCTCTGTTTCCATTGTGCTGCTGCCTTTTTTTTTCCTTCAGGGCTTCCCTGCCCAGTGAGGAGGCAGCCTAGTCACTGTCTGCCTGCAGAGGCTTCACTGAGCTGCTGTGGTCTCCGTCCATTGTAACTCATTGAGTGTTGGGCTTTTTGCATTTTGTGTTAAAATTGGTTTAGTATTGTTTGGTATTCAGTAAAATTACTTAGAAACAGTTTGCTTATTTTCAAGCTGACTTTTTAATTTTTTTAGGCAGGATAAGAGCAGCTATTAGTCAGTGGCTATTTTTCTTGTCCACTATGGAGGCAATATGCCTTTTTTTTTCTTTTGAGACTGAGTTTTGCTCGTTACCCATGAGGCTGGAGTGCAATGGCTCGATCTCAGCTCACCGCAACCTCCGCCTCCTGGGTTCATGCAATTCTTCTATCTCAGCCTCCTGAGTAGCTGGGACTACAGGCTGCGCCACCATGCCCAGCAAATTTTTGTATTTTTAGTAGAGATGATGTTTCACCATGTTGACCAGGATGGTCTGGATCCGCCCGGCCTGCAATATGCCTTTTCAAATAAAAGATCTTATTTTTTAGAGTACTTTCAGATTGACAGCAAAATTTGAACAGGAAGCACACAAAGTTTCCATATACCACTTGCTTCTATGCATGCGTAACCTCCTAGGCTATCAATGTCTCTCTCCAGAAAGGTACATTTATTACAATTGATGAACTTATGCTTACATGCTATTATCACCCAAAGTCCATGGTTTACACTGGGGGCAATACTCTTTTCCATATTCTAAGCCAGTGGTCTCCAACAATTTTGGCACCAGGGACTGGTCACCTGGAAGACAATTTTTCCACAGATGTGGTGGGTGTAGGGTGGTAGGGGTGGGGGTGATGGTTTCAGTATGAAACTGTTTCACATCCAATCATCAGTCACTAGCTAGAGTTTCATAAGGAGCATGCAACCTAGATCTGTCGTGCAGCCTAGATCTCTTGCATGTACAGGTCACAATAGGGTTTGTGCTCCAATGAGAATCTAATGCAATCGCTGACCTGACAGCAGGTGGAGCTCAGGCGGTAATGGTTTCTCACCGCTGCTCACCTTCTGCTGTGCGGCCCCATTCCTAACAGGCCACAGACCAGCGCTGGGGTTTGGGGACCCCTGTTCTAACCAATGCTCCCTTTATTAAAATGGTTTTTCGCTTTAGCTGATGGAAACACCAAGTGTTGCAAGCTCTGTGTCAGCTACAGAGATGATTTCTTTTGAGAAGTTCTTTTCCCTGCTTTGCATCATTTCCTCAAATACATATACTAATCAGCACTTAGCTGAAGATTGAAGACAGGAATCCAAGGCATTCTCTCTGTGCAGCAATCTACTCTCTAGTCTG
>NW_022445211.1:0-2904 GCF_009761245.1 Sapajus apella
ATGCCACCATCATCAACCCCATGGTTCTTCTGCAATCTTCCACCTGAGACAAAATCAAAGCTTGAATCTATGTCTTAGAAACATGTAGCCCTCCCCACTGCCATGAACCCCAAGGCCAAGACCACGCCCATCATCCCGTCAGCAGAGTCCACTCCCTGGGAAAGGAAGCTGAGGTTCTAGTGAGGGAAGGGAGGTGTCTGAGCATGTCAGGAGAAATGCAACTTACCCCTTTTTATTTCCTCCTCCTTTTACTCCTCCTCCTCCTCTTCCTCCTCCTCCTTCTTCTTCCTCTTCCTCTTCCCCTTCTTCTGGCATGTCTTCAAAACATACAGCTCAGTTCCCAGGACCAACTAGGATGCCTGGCAGCAGTCTAGCCACGTCCTGTTTGTGTGAACTTGTTCCTGTCACATGGGGAGAGTGGAAAGTGTTTAGACAGGAGATAATTTGAGACACCATTTGTCAAAGGAGAGACAGAGGGAGAAAACAGGAGGATAAGTGGGAAGGAGCCTGGCGTAGAAGCTGGAGAGAGAGGAGAATGGCAGGTCCATTCATTCAACCGGTGAGGAGCTGCTGCTTGGTGCCAGGGGTACTGAGATGAACAAACAGTATCCACAGAAGCCCAGTACACAGAAAGGAAGACAGAAAATACCAACTGCCAGACCGAGGGATCAGAGTTGCAATAGTGGTTTCCACCTTGTGCAAGGTCTTCAGGGAGGGCCTCCCAGAGGAGGTGCTGGCTAAAGTGAGGCTTGAGGGTGGAGTAGGTATTTCTCAGATCTTCAGAGTGGGGCATTCCAGGAAAGAAATGGCTGTGTCAAGACATCAGTGCTGGGAGTTGCCAGCACCCCACTGCAGCAGAAGTGGGACAAGGCAGGCAGAAGCTGTGGCAGAGGGAGTCAGACTGAGGCAGGTGTCTGTGCCCAGAGGGCCTTGTGGTCACACTAAGTGCTTAACACTCCAGGATGGGGTTCACAGGAGGAGGTGGCAGCTCATTTAAAGTGATGCTGACACATCAGATACCCCAGCAGCTCCTGGAGGAAGAGTTGGAGAGGATGAGACTGCACACAGGGTATCAGGTCATTCATTCATTCAGTGAACACTGACTGTGAGCAAATGTTGCCAGGAGCTGTGCTTGGGACAGGGATCAAAGGAAAACATCAAGGTGTTGCAGTCCACGGGGCAGACAGTGACATCAACACATCATTACTGCTCAGTGTTGGGTGCCATGGACAGCTCTCTAAGGAGGTGGGGCCTGAGGGCAGAACCAGATATATCATTTTCAGGGCACTGTGCAATGCAAATTTAAATTCCCTTGATTAAAAACTTCCAGGCAGCAATGGCAGTGTTTTAACCAATTTTAGAATGCTAGTAAGTGAGGGACCCTCTATGGTTGCATCTGTCTTGTGCCCATAAAGAGGCCATGAACGAAAGGAATGCTTGGAAAGGAATAAAAAGGGAAGCGTTGAACACTCGGTGAGGGAGGGCTGTTGGAGTAAGAAATAGCATGTTCAAAAGCTGAGAAGCTTACAAGAAGCAGGACATATTTTGGGAAATACAAGAAAGCACTTTGGTGTAAAGTGCGTAGGTGAGGCCAGAAACATGAGAAGAAGGAAGTAACTGGAGGCCAGATCCCATGGATGACACAGAAAACAACCTAATTCTACCCACGTTTCCCAAAGCCACTCTGGATGTTCAGTGGAGGATGAATGGGGTGGGAAAGCTCCTGGAAGGCTGCTGTCTGAATCACCGGAGACACGGTGGGGGTGTGTCAAGGAGGACATGGATAGGTGAAGGCGACTCCCACACTGCTGTGTGTGGTGAGCAGGTAGAAGGTGGCGATAATGCTCATGGTGAAGAAGAGATCCCAGAACACTCAGATTCCAGTGCTCCCTGAGCTCGGGCAGTCCCTCCTGTCTTGCAGGCTACACTTACCACTCACCTTGGGCACAGACTTTCCCAAGGTCTAAGGTTGCAGCTTTCTGATCCACCTGGTTGCTGACCACACAGATAAACTGCTATTCCACTGCTCAGGAGCAGGCTGACAGCCAGTGTCCAGGGATTGGGGGCTGGTCCTGGTGTGTCTCTCTGCTCCAGCTCTCTGAGGGGGTCCTTGCTCTCCCAAGTCACGTTCGAGTCCTCCGTGGCCCCTGGAGCCCTACATTCCGGAGTGATATTACACAAGCCTGCTGTGATAGACAGTGACTTGGCCAGGATCTCAGGGTGAGGCACAGGCTCTGGGGCAGGAGGAGACAAAAGAGGGGAATCTCACATGCGTGGAGAACATTGCACACCTCACTTCCTCATTGTTTTCTCATTGCAGCCACGGCATGTGCCCTGTAAGGAAAGCGGGTATATTCTGTAGATGAAACACAATTTGCCAAAGCTAAATACTGAGCAAATGAAATAAGCAGGGAATTCACTGTGTTCAGCTCCATTTGGGTTTCCTAGACTCAACAAACCTTAAAACCTTCCCAAAGAAAATAAAGGCCAGACTCCCCATTCCTAGGTCACAGTATATTCAGGAAATTGAGGTATTTTCAGGAAGAAGAAGAAGTCTTGGGAAGGTGGGCTTGTACTGGCCCAAGGTCCTTCCCCTACATCTCCAGCTGAGGCCATGCCTGGGACTGCACTGGGAACAATGACTCTGAGTGTGCTTGGAAAGTGCCACTAAACCTGTGGTGCAGACAGAAAAAAAGAGTCGGACTCACAGGCCAGCCTGAGAAATCATGTGGGACCTAAAACTGCATAAGCCACTCTCTCCACGGCAGGACATTTCCCTGCGCAGAGAAGAACTTTAGGGAAAGAACGAGCTGGTAAATGAATTTCCTCAGATGTGCTATGGTGTAAACTTTCCCCAACACCTATAAAGCCTGTGAGATGTGGATTTGTGGTGGCTTATGTGAC
>NW_022445212.1:0-2902 GCF_009761245.1 Sapajus apella
TTCAAGACCAGCCTGACCAACATGCAGAAACCCCACCTCTACTAAAAATTAGCCAAGCATGGTGGCATATGCCTGTAATCCCAGCTACTTGGGAGGCTGAGGCAGGAGAATTGCTTTAGCCTGGGAAGCAGAGGTTGCAGTGAGCCAAGATTGCACTC
Source organism: Sapajus apella (assembly GCF_009761245.1). Classification (NCBI taxonomy): domain Eukaryota; kingdom Metazoa; phylum Chordata; class Mammalia; order Primates; family Cebidae; genus Sapajus; species Sapajus apella. The sequence continues at coordinate 159 of NW_022445212.1, forward strand.
CAGCATGGACAATGAGAAGGAAACTCCATCTCAAAAATAATAATAATAATTAGATAGGCATAGGCCCAGCGCGTCGGTGGGATTCGAGCCCCTGCGGCTCGGGCGGGGAGACACTTGGAGAGAAAAGCTGGGTCCCAGGTTTCGAGGCCTCGAGAGACCCAAACCTGTCCTGTGGGTTTTCGGGCCGGATGGGGGAAGAGGTGCCCCGAGGCCCCCCCCAGGTCCTGGGAACAAAGGCTGAGTGTTTGCTCTGTGGCTGAAGGGAAAATGGCCCCCCGCAGTCGTGTCGCGGTGGGCTGCGGAGGTGCGCTCCTCCCCAGCGCAGTTTCCTGGTTCTCTGGCTAAGTCCTCTGACCTCCGAAGTAGACCCTCATTAGTGGGGAGCCAGGGGACAGCACGGGGTCCCCGTGGGGTGCCTGCCAGCCCTGAGCAGCTCTGCTGTCAGTTACTTAAACGTGTGTGGCACTTTCTGGCTGCCAGGCGCTCAGCAGCATGCAGATAACCCAAACGGTTCCTTACAACGGCCTGTGAGGGAGGGGCAGCCTCACTGAGTCGCCTGCTGGAGGGAGGTGCTGCTGGGGTGGGGTTGGGTGTGGCTGCTGCGTGCCAGGAGTGGCGGCCCCGCCAAGGGCACCTCCATCTGGAAGCTCTGGCCAGTCGCAGTGCAATCCACAGGTTCCAGATGGGGCTGTGGGGGCAGAGTGAGGGCGGGAAGGCTCCCGGGGGTCAAATTAAGAGAAGGTGCCTGTTCCGGGGACCCCAGGGTGAGCTTTTCAGGCAGAGGGAAGCCTGGGGCCGGTTGCCATGGGGGCGTCAGAGTCTCTAGCTGGAGTTACTGGGGCATGGAGGTCGGAAACGGAGGCCAACCGGTGAGCCTGCTGAGAGCCGCGGGGAGGGTCTGGAGTCCGGTGTCAGCGGCCTGCGACCCCAACCTTCCACCGCCGGCAATTGGCAATCGCAGGAGCCTCCTTCCTGGTCTCTGCCCTCACTTACAGCGGCGCCAGCCGCCCCTGCACCCCAGCAGACGCCGGGCTCTTACAGTGCAGCGCCCCCCCCCCCCACTGGCCCCCGCCCCAGCGCTGGCCTCTCCAGGCACCGTCCCGGCTCCGGAACCCCGCACCCCTTCTGTTCTGCATTCTCTCTGCCCTGTGAGGCAGACCTCCGCTGTCTTCACTGCATTATTTCCCCAGACTCAGCCAGCATCGAAGGTGTGCCGTGTCCTAGGACCCTTGCAGCTGGCATGCAGGGAGGAGTGTGAGGCTCCCTGTCCCTCCTCAGACTCTCAGAATTCAAAAGAGCCACACTTTTTTGTCCTTGCCCTGCTGGGCCAAAGGACGCCCTGCCTTCTTTTCTCTCTGGGGTAGACACCCAGAGCTTTTGCTGTGCACCTGCCGCGTGGAACAGGGAGCCGGCCGGCCCCTGCCCTCCGTAGCTGACTCCGGCTTCCCTGGCCACCCTCAGCTTAGCAGGGCCCCGGGAGCCCCAGTGCCATGTGACACCTTCCATAAGTGTGGAATTCAGGAGAATGTGACTTTGATCCCTGAGTCGCCATGTGGCTGGCATGTGCCCTGGCATGAGAGACAGTGACGGGCAGGGTCGAGCATGAAGACACCTCTGCTGTGCCCCTGCTTTCGCCCTTTCCTGACTTCTCTGGCCAGCTCTAAGGTTGAAATAAGTCCTGCCTGTTTTAGCAGATGTTTATTAAACATCTGCTCTGGCCAGGCTCTGAGCAGCCTCCAGGGTCTCTGTCCTGAACACGATAGGCCCCTCCTGGTGCTGGCAGGTGGAGGGGGGAAGATTAAGTCCGCTGTCCCACAGGTGACTGCATAATTCCACATGGGACAAGAGGGAAAAAGAGCAGACCTTCCCTTTTATTTTTATTTATTTATTTATTTTCTTTTTATAAATTGAAACAGAGTCTCGCTCTGTCGCCAGGCTGGAGTGCAGTGGTGCGATCCCGGCTCATTGCAACTTCCGTTTTCCGGTTTCAAGCAACTCTCCTGCCTCAGGCTCTCGAGTAGCTGGATTACAGGCAGGCGCCGCCATGCCCGGCTAAACAGACCTTTCCTTTTGTGAGAGGGACGCCAGTGTAGACAGCCGGGATGGGAGATGAAACTGAGCGGAAGTGAGAGTCACTTTGCTGCCCGGCACGTTGCCTCACACCTGTAATCTCGGCACTTTGGGAGACTGAGGCTGGGGAGTCGCTCCAGCCCGGGAGTTTATGACCGGCGTGGTCAGCATGAGACCCCTATCTCTACATTTAAAAATAAAAATAAGATATTTTAGGCAGAGAGAAGTGCCTGTACAAAGGCCCTGAGGTGAGCGTTTGCCAGGTTTGTTCAAGGAGCAGAGGGGACGGTGTGAGGGGGAGAGGGCCTGGGGAGTTCGTGCTCATCTGAGGGCGATGGGAAAGGGGTGTCGCTTGGGCCTCCCACGTGCTGTGAGAAAAACTCTTCCTTGCTGTCGGTGGGAGGCCTCGAGGCAAGGAAGGTGTGGGGGCTTCACGGCCCAGCTGGTTGGAGAACGTTGCAGCTCCATGGCCCTTCTCCCGCTCCAGCCCCCCTGCCCTTCGCTGTCCTGTTGCTGGTGAACGCCCCGTATAAGCGAGGATTTTACTGCGGGGATGACTCCATCCGGTACCCCTACCGTCCAGACACCATCACCCATGGGCTCATGGCTGGGGTCACCAACACAGCTACCGTCATCCTTGTAAGGCAGGAGGGGTTCAGAGGGACAGGGAGGGG
>NW_022445213.1:0-2902 GCF_009761245.1 Sapajus apella
TTCCTTGTTAGTTGTATTCCTAGGTATTTTATTCTCTTTGTGGCAATTGTGAATGGAAGTTTGTTCTTGATTTGGCTCTCTTTAAGTCTGTTATTGGTGTATAGGAATGCATGTGATTTTTGCACATTGATTTTGTATCTTGAGACTTTGCTGAACTTGCTTATCAGTTTCAGGAGGTTTGGGGCTGAGACGATGGGGTCTTCTAGATATACAATCATGTCGTCTGCAAATAGAGACAATTTGACTTCCTCCTTTCCTATTTGAATACCCTTTATTTCTTTTTCTTGCCTGATTGCTCTGGCTGAAACTTCTAATACTATATTGAATAGCAGTGGTGAGAGCGGGAATCCTTGCCTGGTGCCACATTTCAAGGGAAATGCTTCCAGTTTTTGCCCATTCAGTATGATATTGGCTGTTGGTTTGTCATAAATAGCTTTTATTGTTTTGAGATACGTTCCATCAATACCTAGCTTATTGAGTGTTTTTAGCATAAAGGGCTGTTGAATTTTGTCAAAGGCCTTCTCTGCATCAATTGAGATAATCATGTGGTTTTTGTCTTTGGTTCTGTTTATGTGGTGAATTACGTTTATAGACTTGCGTATGTTGAACCAGATTTGCATCCCCGGGATGAAGCCTACTTGATCATGGTGGATAAGCTTTTTGATGTGCTGTTGCAATCGACTTGTCAGTATTTTATTGAAGATTTTTGCATCTATGTTCATCATGGATATTGGCCTGAAGTTTTCTTTTCTTGTTGAGTCTCTGCCGGGTTTTGGAATCAGGATGATGTTAGTGTCATAAAATGATTTGGGAAGAATTCCCTCTTTTTGTATTGTTTGGAATAGTTTCAGAAGAAATGGTACCAGCTCCTCTTTGTATGTCTGGTAGAATTCAGCTGTGAACCCATCTGGACCTGGGCTTTTTTTGGGTGGTAAGCTCTTAATTGCTGCCTCAACTTCAGACCTTGTTATGGGTCTGTTCAGGGTTTCGGCTTCTTCCTGGTTTAGGCTTGGCAGGAGGCAAGTGTCCAGGAATTTATCCATTTCTTCCAGGTTTATTAGTTTGTGTGCGTAGAGTTGTTTGTAATAATCTCTGATGATGGTTTGAATTTCTGTGGAATCTGTGGTGATATCCCCTTGATCGTTTTTTATTGCATCAATTTGGTTATTCTCTCTTTTCTTTTTTATTAATCTGGCTAGTGGTCTGTCTATTTTGTTGATCTTTTCAAAAAACAGCTCCTGGATTTATTGATTTTTTGAAGGGTTTTTTGTGTCTCTATCTCCTTCAGTTCTGCTCTGATCTTAGCTATTTCTTGTCTTCTGCTAGACTTTGAGTTTTTTTGATCTTGCTCCTCTAGCTCTTACAGTTTTGACGATAGGGTGTCAATTTTTGATCTCTCCTTGCTTCTCATGTGGGCACTTATTGCTATATATTTTCCTCTAGAGACTGCTTTAAATGTGTCCCAGAGATTCTGGTATGTTTTGTCTTCATTCTCGTTGGTTTCGAAGAACATCTTTATTTCTGCCTTCATTTCATTGTTTATCCAGTCAACATTCAAGAGCAAGTTGTTCAGTTTCCATGAAGCTGTGCGGTTCTGAGTTAGTTTTTGAATTCTGAGTTCTAACTTGATTGCACTGTGGTCTGAGAGACTGTTTGTTACGATTTCCGTTCTTTTGCATTTGCTGAGGAGTGATTTACTCCCAATTGTGTGGTCAATTTTAGAGTAGGTGTGATGTGGTGCTGAGAAGAATGTATATTCTGTGGATTTGGGGTGGAGAGTTCTGTAAATGTCTATTAGGTTTGCTTGGTCCAGGTCTGAGTTCAAGTCCTGGATATCCTTGTTAATTTTCTGTCTGGTTGATCTGTCTAATGTTGACAATGGGGTGTTAAAGTCTCCCACTATTATTGTGTGGGAGTCTAAGTCTCTTTGTAAGTCATTAAGAACTTGCCTTATGTATCTGGGTGCTCCTGTATTGGGTGCATATATATTTAGGATCGTTAGCTCTTCTTGTTGCATTGATCCTTTTACCATTATGTAATGTCCCTCTTTGTCTCTTATGATCTTTGTTGCTTTAAAGTCTAATTTATCAGAGATGAGAATTGCAACTCCTGCTTTTTTTTGCTCTCCATTTGCTTGGTAAATCTTCCTCCATCCCTTTATTTTGAGCCTTTGTGTATCCTTGCATGTGAGATGGGTTTCCTGGATACAGCACACCGATGGGTTTTGTATTTTTATCCAATTTGCCAGTCTGTGTCTTTTGATTGGGGCATTTAGTCCATTTACATTTAGGGTTAATATTGTTATGTGTGAATTTGATACTGCCATTTTGGTGCTAGCTGGCTGTTTTGCCCTTTAGTTGAGCTGGTACTTGTTGTTCCTTTATATGTGTAGAGCCTCTTTCAGGAGCTCTTGTAGAGTTGGCCTGGTGGTGACGAAGTCTCTGAGTACTTGCATGTTCCCAAAGAATTTTATTTTTCCTTCACTTATGAAGCTTAGTTTGGCTGGATAGGAGATTCTAGGTTGAAAGTTCTTTTCTTTAAGGATGTTGAATATTGGCCCCCATTCTCTTCTGGCTTGTAGGGTTTCTGCTGAGAGATCTGCTGTGAGTCTGATGGGCTTCCCTTTATGGGTAACCCGACCTTTCTGTCTGGCTGCTCTTAGTATTTTCTCCTTCATTTCGACCCTGGTGAATCTGACGATTACGTGCCTTGGGGTTGCTCTTCTTGACGAATATCTTTGTGGTGTTCTCTGTATTTCCTGGACTTGAATGCTTGCCTGTCTTGCTAGGTTGGGGAAGTTTTCCTGGATAATATCCTGAAGAGTATTTTCCAGCTTGGATTCATTCTCTTCATCACATTCGGGTACGCCTATCAAACGTAGATTGTGGGACTTTTCACATAG
>NW_022445214.1:0-2901 GCF_009761245.1 Sapajus apella
GCTGGAAATCTCTCTTTGCAGATTCTCAAAAGAAAGGGTTTCGGAACTGCTACATTTACACATTTGTTTAACTCTATATGTTGAATATACACCTTGACAATCATTCAGCTACATAGCTCCGTTTTTGTTTTAGAGCCAGATATTTCTCATTACACCCTATACTCCCACTCACTCAGGAATACCCAAACGCAGGTTTTAGAAGAAAAGTGTTTCTAAGTCGCTGAATCTAAAAATAGATGCAACTTCCTAAGGTGAACGAACACAGAGCAGAGCAATTTGAAAGAGACGTTTCTCCTGTTGCTTAGACGCTATCTTAAAGCTAATTCTTATGAGCCTGTATATGGCTGGAAATATCTATTTCCAGCTTCCCCAAGGAAAGGTTTTCTGAACTGCTACATTCACACATCTGTCTAACTCTGTAATTTGAATACACACCTTGACAATCATTCTTCTACATAGCTCCGTTTTTGTTTTAGAGCCAGATATTTCTCATTACACCCTATAATCCCAATAACCCAGGAATATCCAAACGCAGCTTTTAGAAGAAACCTGTTTCTAACTCGCTGAATCTAAACATAGATGGAGCTTCCGAAGGTGAACGAACACAGAGCGGAGCAGTTTGAAGGAGACGTTTCTCCTGTGGTTTAGACGCGATTTTAAAGCTTATTCTTCTAAGCCTGTTTATGGCTGGAAATACCTCTTTCCAGATTCCCCAAAGAAAGGGTTTCTGAACTGCTACATTCACATATCTGTTTAACTCCCTACGTTGAATATACACCTTGACAATCATTCTGCTACATAGCTCCGTTTTTGTTTTAGAGCCCGATATTTCTCATTACACCCTATACTCCCATTCACTCAGGAATATATAAACGCAGCTTTTAGAACACACGTGTTTCTAACTCCCTGAATCTAAACATAGATTCAACTTCCGAAGGTGAACGAACACATAAGAGACCAGTTTGAAAGAGACGATTCTCCTGTGGTTTACACGCGATCGTATCGCTAATTCTTAGGAGCCTGTACATACCTGGAAATGTCTCCTTCCTGATTCCCCAAAGAAAGGTTTTCTGACCTGCTGCATTCACATATCTGTTTAACTCTATAAGTTGAATGTTCACCTTGACAATCATTCTGCTACATAGCTCCGTTTTTGTTTTAGAGCCCGATATTTCTCATTACAGCCTTTACTCCCTTTCACTAAGGAATATCCACACGCCGCTAGTTGGAGAAACATGTTTCTAACTCGCTGAATCTAAACATAGATGCAACTTCCTAAGGTGAACGAACACACAGCGGAGCAGTTTGAAAGAGACGTTTCTCCTGTGATTTAGAGGCGATCATAAAGCTAATTCTTAGGAGCCTGTATATGGCTGGAAATATCTCTTTCCAGATTCTCCAAAGAAAGGGTTAGTGAACTACTACATTCACACAGTTGTTTAAATCTGTAAGTTGAATATACACCTTGACAATCATTCTGCTACATAGCTCCGTTGTTGTTTTAGAGCCTGATATTTCTCATTATAGCCTATACTCCCATTCACTCAGGAATATCCAAAAGCCGATTTTGAAGAAACGTGTTTCTAACTCGCTGAATCTAAACATAGATGCAACTTCCTAAGGTAACGAACACAGAGCAGAGCAGTTTGAAAGAGACGTTTCTCCTGTGCTTTATACGCGATCTTAAAGCTAATTCTTAGGAGCCTGTGTATGGCTGGAAATATCTCTTTCCATATTCTCCAAGGAAAGGGATTCTGAACTGCTACATTCGCACATCTGTCTATCTCTGTAAGTTGAATACACACCTTGACAATCATTCTTCTACATAGCTCCGTGTTTGTTTTAGAGCCAGATATTTCTCATTACACCCTATAATCCCTATAACCCAGGAATATCCAAACGCAGCTTTTAGAAGAAAATTGTTTCTAACTCACTGAATCTAAGCATAGATGCAACTTCCTAATGTGAACCAAACACAGCAGAGCAGTTCGAAACTGAGGTTTCTCCAGTGGTTTAGATGCGATATTACCGCTAAATCTTATGAGCCTGCATATGGCTGGAATTATCTCTTTCCAGATTCTACAAAGAAAGTGTTTCTGAACTGCTACTTTCACACATCTGTTTAACTCTGTAAGTTGAACATACAACTTGACAATCATTCTGCTACATAGCTCCATTTTTGTGTAGAGCCAGATATTTCTCATTACACCCATTATTCCCATTCACTCAGGAATATCCAAACGCAGCTTTTAGAAGAAACGTGTTTCTAGCTCGCTGAATCTAAACATAGATGCAACTTCCGAAGGTGAACGAACACATAAGAGAGCAGTTTGAAAAAGACGATTCTCCTGTGGTTTATACGCGATCGTACCGCTAATTCTTAGGAGCCTGTATATACCTGGAAATATCTCTTTCCTGAATCTCCAAAGAAAGGTTTTCTGAACTGCTACATTCACATATCTGTTTTACTCTATAAGTTGAATATACACCTTGATAATCATTCTGCTACATAACTCCGTTTTCGTTTTACAGCCCGATATTTCTCATTACTGCCTATACTCCCTTTCACTCAGGAATATCCAAACGCTGCTCTTTGGAAAAACGTGTTTCTAACTCCCTGAATCTAAGCATAGATTCAACTTCCGAAGGTGAACGAACACACAGCGGAGCAGTTTGAAAGAGACGTTTCTCCTGTGATTTAGATGCGATCTTGAAGCTAATTCTTAGGAGGCTGTATATGGCTGGAAATATGTCTTTCCAGATTCTCCAAAGAAAGGGATAGTGAACTGCTACATTCACACAATTGTTTAACTCTACAAGTTTAATATACAAGTTGATAATCATTCTGCTACATAGCTCCGTTGTTGTTTTACAGCCAGATATTTCTCATTAAACCATATA
>NW_022445215.1:0-1645 GCF_009761245.1 Sapajus apella
GATCTTACAGCTAATTCTTATGAGCCTGTATATGGCTGGAAATATCTCTTTCCAGATTGTCCAAGGAAAGGGTTTCTGAACTGCTACATTCACACATCTGTCTTACTCTGTAAGTTGAATACACACCTTGACAATCATTCTGCTACATATCTCCGTTTTTGTTTTACAGCCAGATATTTCTCATTACACCCTATAAACCCAAAAACCCAGGAATATACAAATGAGGCTTCTAGAAGAAACCTGTTTCTAACTCGCTGAATCTAAACATAGATGCAACTTCCTAATGTGAACCAAACACAGCAGAGCTGTTTGAAAGAGACGTTTCTCCTGTGGTTTAGAAGCGATATTACCGCTAAATCTTATGACCCTGTATATGGCTGGAATTATCTCTTTTCAGATTCTCCAAAGAAAGTGTTTCTCAACTGCTACATTCACACATCTGTTTAACTATATAAGTTGAATATACACCTTGACAATCATTCTGCTACATAGCTCCGTTTTTGTTTCAGAGCCAGATATTTCTCATTAAACCCTATACTCCCTTTCACTCTGGAATATCCAAATGCAGCTTATTGGAGAAACGTGTTTCTATCTCGCAGAATCTAAACATAGATGCAACTTCCTAAGGTTAACGAACACACAGTGGAGCAGTTTGAAAGAGACGTTTCTCGTATGATTTAGATGCGATCTTAAAGCTAATTCTTAAGAGTCTGTATATGGCTGGAAATATCTCTTTCCAGATTCTCCAAAGAAACGGTTAGTGAACTGCTACATTCACACAATTGTTTAACTCTGTAAGTTTAATATACACCTTGCCAATCATTCTGCTACATAGCTCCGTTTTTTTTTTACCGGCAGATATTTCTCATTACACACTATACTCCCAGTCACTCAGGAATATCCAAACGCAGATTTTAGAAGAAACGTGTTTCTCACTCGCTGAATCTAAACATAGATACAACTTCCTAAGGTGAACGAACACAGAGCAGAGCAGTTTGAAAGAGAAGTTTCTCCTGTGGCTTAGACTCGATCTTATAGCTAACTCATGTGAGCCTGTATATAGCTGGAAATACTCTTTCCAGATTCTCCAAGGAAAGGGTTTCTGAACTGCTACATTCACACATCTGTCTATCTCTGTAAGTTGAAAACACACCTTGACAATCATTCTTCTACATAGCTCCGTTTTTGTTTTAGAGCCAGATATTTCTCATTAAACCCTATACTCCCTTTCACTCTGGAAGATCCAAACGACGCTTTTTGGAGAAACGTGTTTCTAACTCGCAGAATCTAAACATAGATGCAACTTCCTAAGGTGAAGGAACACACAGTGGAGCAGTTTGAAACAGACGTTTCTAATGTGATTTAGATGCGATCTTATAGCTAATTCTCAAGATTCTGTATATTGCTGGAAATATCTCTTTCCAGATACTCCAAAAAAAGGGTTATTCAACTGTTACATTCACACAGTTGTTTAACTCAGTAAGTGTAATATACACCTTGACAATCATTCTGCTACATAGCTCCGTTGTAGTTTTAGAGACAGATATATCTCCTTACACTGTATACTCCCATTCACTCAAGAATGTCGACACGCAGCATTTAGAAGAAACGTGTTTCTAACTAGCTAAATTTATACATAGATGCA
>NW_022445215.1:1745-2901 GCF_009761245.1 Sapajus apella
TTCTAACTCGCTGAATCTAAACATAGATGCAACTTCCTAAGGGGAACGAACACAGAGCAGAGCAGTTTGAAAGAGACGTTTCTCCTGTGGCTTACTCTCGATCTTATAGCTAACTCATGTGAGCCTGTATATAGCTGGAAACATCTCTTTCCAGATTCTCCAAGGAAAGGGTTTCTGAACTGCTTCATTCACACATCTGTCTAACTCTGTAAGTTGAATACACACCTTGACAATCATTGTTCTACGTAGCTCCGCTTTGTTTTAGAGCCAGATATTTCTCATTAAACCCTATACTCACAATAACCCTGGAATACCCAAACGCAGCTTTTAGAAGAAACCTGTTTCTAAATCGCTGAACCAAACACAGACGCAACTTCCTAATGTGAACCAAACACAGTAGAGCAGTTTGAAACAGACGCTTCTCCTGTGGTTTAGACGCGATCTTACCGCTAAATCTTATGACCCTGTATATGGCTGGAATTATCTCTTTTCAGATTCTCCAAAGACAGTGTTTCTCAACTGCTACATTCACACATCTGTTTAACTATATAAGTTGAACATACACCTTGACAATCATTCTGCTAAATAGCTCCGTTTTTGTTTCAGAGCCAGATACTTCTCATTAAACCCTATACTCCCTTTCACTCTGGAATATCCAAACGCAGCTTTTTGGAGAAACGTGTTTCTAACTCGCAGAATCTAAACATAGATGCAACTTCCGAAGGTGAACGAACACACAGTGGAGCAGTTTGAAAGAGACGTTTCTCGTATAATTTAGACGCGATCTTAAAGCTAAGTCTTAGAGTCTGTTTATGGCTGGAAATATCTCTTTCCAGATTCTCCAAAGAAAGTTTTAGTGAACTGCTACATTCACACAATTGTTTAACTTTGTAAGTTTAATATACCCCTTGACAATCATTCTGCTACATAGTTCCGTTTTTATTTTAGTGTCCAATATTTCTCATTAAATCCTATACTCCCATTCACTCAGGAAGATCCAAACGCCGCTTTTCGGAGAAAAGTGTTTCTAACTCGCTGAATCTAAACACAGATGCAGTTTCCAAGGTGAACGAACACACAGTGGAGAAGTTTTATAGAGTCGTTTCTCATATGCTTTACATGCGATCTTAAAGCTAATTCTTTAGAGTCTGTATAT
>NW_022445216.1:0-2900 GCF_009761245.1 Sapajus apella
GTGTGCTGTATCCAGGAAACCCATCTCACATGCAAGGATACACAAAGGCTCAAAATAAAGGGATGGAGGAAGATTTACCAAGCAAATGGAGAGCAAAAAAAAGCAGGAGTTGCAATTCTCATCTCTGATAAATTAGACTTTAAAGCAACAAAGATCATAAGAGACAAAGAGGGACATTACATAATGGTAAAAGGATCAATGCAACAAGAAGAGCTAATGATCCTAAATATATACACACCCAATTCAGGAGCACCCAGATACATAAGGAAAGTTCTTAATGACTTACAAAGAGACTTAGACTCCCACACAATTATAGTGGGAGACTTCAACACCCCATTGTCAATATTAGGCAGATCAACCAGACAGAAAATTAGCAAGGATATCCAGGACTTAAACTCAGACGTGGACCAAGCAAACCTAACAGACATTTACAGAACTCTCCACCCTAAATCCACAGAATATACATTCTTTTCAGCACCACATCACACCTACTCTAAAATTGACCACATAATTGGGAGTAAATCACTCCTCAGCAAATGCAAAAGAACTGAAATCATAACAAACAGCCTCTCAGACCACAGTGCAATCAAGTTAGAACTCAGAATTCAAAAACTAACCCAGAACCGCACAGCTTCATGGAAACTGAACAACTTGCTCTTGAATGTTGATTGGATAAACAATGAAATGAAGGCAGAAATAAAGATGTTCTTCGAAACCAACGAGAATGAAGACACAACATACCAGAATCTCTGGGACACATTTAAAGCAGTCTCTAGAGGAAAATATATAGCAGTAAGTGCCCACATGAGAAGCAAGGAGAGATCAAAAATTGACACCCTATCATCAAAACTGAAAGAGCTAGAGGAGCAAGATCAAAAAAACTCAGTCTAACAGAAGGCAAGAAATAGGTAAGATCAGAGCAGAGCTGAAGGAGATAGAGACACAAAAAACCCTTCAAAAAATCAATAAATCCAGGAGCTGGTTTTTTGAAAAGATCAACAAAATAGACAGACCACTAGCCAGATTAATAAAAAAGAAAAGAGAGAATAACCAAATTGATGCCATAAAAAACGATAAAGGGGATATCACCACAGATTCCACAGAATTTCAAACCATCATCAGAGATTATTACAAACAACTCTATGCACATAAACTAGTAAACCTGGAAGAAATTGATAAATTCCTGGACACTTGCCTCCTCCCAAGCCTAAACCAGGAAGAAGCCAAAACCCTGAACAGACCCATAACAAGGTCTGAAGTTGAGGCAGCAATTTAGAGCTTACCACCAAAAAAAAGCCCAGGTCCAGATGGGTTCACAGCCAAATTTTACCAGACATACAAAGAGGAGCTAGCACCATTCCTTCTGAAACTATTCCAAACAATACAAAAAGAGGGAATTCTTCCCAAATCATTCTATGAGACCAACATACAGCAGAGACTCAACAAGAAAAGAAAACTTCAGGCCAATATCCATGATGAACATAGATGCAAAAATCTTCAATAAAATACTGACAAGCCAATTGCAACAGCACATCAAAAAGCTTATCCACCATGATCAAGCAAGCTTCATCCCGGGGATGCAAGGCTGGTTCAGCATACACAAGCCTATAAAAGTAATTCACCACATAAATAGACCAAAGACAAAAACCACATGATTATCTCAATTGATGCAGAGAAGGCCTTTGACAAAATTCAACAACTCTTTATGCTAAAAACCCTCAGTAAGCTAGGTATTGACGGAAAGTATCTCAAAATAATAAAAGCTATTTACGACAAACCAACAGCCAATATCATACCGAATGGCAAAAATTGGAAGCATTCCCCTTGAAATGTGGCACCAGACAAGGATGCCCTGTCTCACCACTCCTATTCAATATAGTACTAGAAGTTCTAGCCAGAGCAATCAGGCAAGAAAAAGAAATAAAGGGCATTCAAATAGGAAAGGAGGAAGTCAAATTGTTTCTATTTGCAGATGACATCATTGTATATCTAGAAGACCCCATCATCTCAGCCCCAAATCTCCTGAAACTGATAAGCAACTTCAGCAAAGTCTCAGGATACAAAATCAATGTGCAAAAATCACATGCATTCCTATACACCAATAACAGACTTAAAGAGAGCCAAATCAAGAACAAACTTCCATTCACAATTGCCACAAAGAGAATAAAATACCTAGGAATACAACTAACAAGGAACGTAAAGGACCTGTTCTAGGAGAACTACAAGCCACTGCTCAACGAAATAAGAGAGGACACAAACAGATGGAGAAACATTCCATGTTCATGGTTAGGAAGAATCAATATCGTGAAAATGGCCATTCTGCCCAAAGTAATTTACAGATTCAATGCTATCCCCATCAAGCTACCAATGACCTTCTTCACAGAACGGGAAAAAATCACCTTAAACTTCATATGGAACCAAAAGAGAGCCCGCATAGCCAAGTCAATTCCAAGCAAAAAGAACAAAGCGGGAAGCCTCACACTACCAGACTTCAAACTATACTACAAGGCTACAGTAATCAAAACAGTATGGTACTGGTACCAAAACAGAGATATAGACCAATGGAACAGTCTTGGAGGCAACACAACATATCTACAGCCATCTGACCTTTGACAAACCTGACAAAAAAAAGCAATGGGGAAACGATTCCCTATTTAATAAATGGTGTTGGGAAAACTGGCTAGCCATGTGCAGAAAGCAGAAACTGGACACCTTCCTGACACCTTACACTAAAATTAACTCCAGATGGATTAAAGACTTAAACATAAGACCTAACACCATAAAAACCCTAGAAGAAAATCTAGGCAAAACCATTCAGGACATAGGTTTAGGCAAGGACTTCATGACCAAAACACCAAAAGCATTGACAACAAAAGCCAAAATAGACGAATGGGACCTAA
>NW_022445217.1:0-720 GCF_009761245.1 Sapajus apella
AACCATTCTGCTAGATAGCTGCGTTTTTGTTTTAGAGCAAGATGTTTCTGATTACGGTCTGCAGGCTCTTTCACACTGGAATATCCAAACGCTGCTTTTAGAAGAAACGTGTTTCTAACTCGCTGAATCTAAACATAGATGCAACTTCCTAAGGTGAACGAACACAAAGCAGAGCAGTTTGAACTAGACGTTTCTCCTGGGTTTTAAACGCAGTCTTATTGGTAGTTCTCTTATGCCGGTATATGGCTGTAAATATCTGATTCCAGATTTTCGAAGCAAAGGATTTCTCAACTGCTGCAAACACACATCAGTTTAACTCTGTAAGTGGATTGTGCAGCTTGACAACAATTCTGCAAGATAGCTGCGTTTTTGTTTTACAGCAAGATGTCTCTGATTACGGGCTTCAGGCTCTTTCACCCTGGAATATCCAAACGCTGCTTTTAGATGAAACGTGTTTATAATTCGCTGAATCTAAACATAGATGCAACTTGCTAAGGCGAACGAACACAAAGCAGAGCAGTTTGAACTAGATGTTTCTCCTGTGTTTTGAAAGCAGTCTTACTGCTAATTCCTAGAAGCCTGTATATGGCTGGAAATATCTGTTTCTAGATTCTGCAGCGAAAGGATTTCTGAACTACTGCACACACGCTTCAGTTTAACTCTTTAAGAAGATTGTACAGCTTGTCAACCATTCTGCTAGATAGCTGCGTTTTTGTTTTA
>NW_022445217.1:820-1627 GCF_009761245.1 Sapajus apella
CTGTATATGGCTGGAAATATCTGTTTCTAGATTCTGCAGCGAAAGGATTTCTGAACTACTGCACACACGCTTCAGTTTAACTCTTTAAGAAGATTGTACAGCTTGACAACCATTCTGCTAGATAGCTGCGTTTTTGTTTTAGAGCAAGACATTTCTCATTACGGAGTTTAGTCTCAGTCATTCTGGAATATCCAAACGCAGCTTTTAGAAGAAACGTGTTTCTAACTCACTGAATCTAAACATAGATGCAACTTCCTTAGATGAACGAACACAAAGCAGAGCAGTTTCAACTAGACGTTTCTCCTGTGTTTTAAACGCAGTCTTACTGCTAGGTCTTAAATGCCTGGGCAAGGCTGGAAATATCTGTTTCCAGATTCCCCAAAGAAAAGATTTCAGAAACTCTGCACACACACATCAATTTAACTCCATAAGATGATTTTACAGCTTGACAACCATTCTGATAGATAGCTGCGTTTTTGTTTAAAAGCAAGATATTTCTCATTACAGCCTTTAGTCCCAGTCACTCTGGAATATCCAAACGCAGATTTTTGAATAAACCTTTTTCTAACTCCCTGAATCTAAACATAGAAGCAACTTCCTAAGGTGAACGAACACAAAGCAGAGCAGTTTGAAATAGACGTTTCTCCTGTGTTTTAAACACAGTCTTACTGGTAGGACTTAAATACTTGGGTAAGGCTGGAAATGTCTGTTTCCAGATTTTCAAAGAAAAGATTTCAGAACCTCTGCACACACACATCAATTTAACTCTGTAAGAAGATTGTACAGCTTGAGAACCATTCTGCTAGA
>NW_022445217.1:1727-2900 GCF_009761245.1 Sapajus apella
TTTTGAATAAACCTTTTTCTAACTCCCTGAATCTAAACATAGAAGCAGCTTCCTAAGGTGAACGAACACAAAGCAGAGCAGTTTGAAATAGACGTTTCTCCTGTGTTTTAAACACAGTCTTACTGGTAGGACTTAAATACTTGGGTAAGGCTGGAAATGTCTGTTTCCAGATTTTCAAAGAAAAGATTTCAGAACCTCTGCACACACACATCAATTTAACTCTGTAAGAAGATTGTACAGCTTGACAACCATTCTGCTAGATAGCTGCGTTTCTGTTTTAGAGCAAGATATTTCTCATTACGGCCTTTAGTCTCAGTCATTCAGGAATATACAAATGCAGCTTTTAGAAGAAACGTGTTTGTAACTCGGTGAATCAAAACATAGATGCAACTTCCTAAGGTTAACGAACACAAAGCAGAGCAGTTTGAACTAGATGTTTCTCCTCTGTTTTAAACGCAGTCTGACTGGTAGTTCTTATAAGCCTGTA
Organism: Sapajus apella; assembly: GCF_009761245.1. Classification (NCBI taxonomy): domain Eukaryota; kingdom Metazoa; phylum Chordata; class Mammalia; order Primates; family Cebidae; genus Sapajus; species Sapajus apella. The sequence continues at coordinate 2,215 of NW_022445217.1, forward strand.
TATAGCTGTAAATATCTGTTTCCAGATTGTCCAATGAAAGGAAATCTGAAATACTGCACAAAGATGTCAGTTTAACTCTGTAAGAAGACTGTACAGCTTGACAACCATTCTGCTAGATAGCTGCGTTTTTGTTTTAGAGCAAGATATTTCTCATGACGGCATTTAGTCTCAGTCATTCTGGAATATCCAAACACAGCTTTTAGAAGAAACCGGTTTCTAACTCGTTGAATCTATACATAGATGCAACTTCCTAAGGTGAACGAACACAAACCAGAGGAGTTTGAAAGAGACTTTTCTCCAGTGTTTTAAACGCAATCTTACTGCTAGGTCTTAAATGCCTGGGTACGGCTGGATATGTCTGTTTCCAGATTCACCAAAGAAAAGATTTCAGAACCTCTACACACACATCAATTTACCTCCATAAGATGATTTTGCAGCTTGACAGCCATTCTGCTAGATAGCTGCGTTGTTGTTTTAGAGCAAGATATTTCTCATTACAGCCTTTAGTCTCAGTTACTCTGGAATATCCAAACGCAGATTTTAGAAGAAACGTTTTTCTAACTCCCTGAATCTAAACATAGAGGCAACTTCCTAAGGTGAACGAAAACAAAGCAGAGCAGGTTGAACTAGACGTTTCTCCTGGGTTTTAAACGCAGTCTTACTGGTAGTTCTCATATGCCTGTATA
>NW_022445218.1:0-2900 GCF_009761245.1 Sapajus apella
TCTCGATCTCTTGACCTTGTGGTCCACCCGCCTCGGCCTCGCAAAGTGCTGGGATTACAGACTTGAGCCACCGCGCCCGGCCTCCAACTAACTCTTGAGGCTGCATTTTTTTTTTTAGACAGAGGCTTGCTCTATTGCCCAGGCTGGAGTGAGTGGTGCAATCTCAGCTCACTGAAACTTCTGCCTCCCAGGTTCAAGTGATTCTTCTGTCTCAGCCCCCAGAGTAGCTGGAATTACAGGCGTGTGCCACCACACCCGGTTGATTTTTTGTATTTGTATTTGTATATTTTTTATTTTTATTTTTTAATTCCTATACTTTAAGTTCTGGACTACATGTGCAGAACGTGCAGGTTTGTTACATAGGTATACATGTGTCATGGTGGTGGTTTGCTACATCCATCACCCAGTCATCTACATTGGGTATTTCTCCTAATGCTATCCCTCCCCTATCGCCCCACCCCCTGCTATCCCTCCGCTACCCCCGCCACCACCTCCCAATTTTTTGTATTTTTAGTAGCGATAGGGTATCATGTTGGTCAGGCTGATCTTGAACTCCTGACCTAAGGCGATCTGCCCACTTCAGCCTCCCAAAGTGCCGGGATTACAGGAGTGAGCTGCCTCGCACAGCCAGGCTGCATTTTCTTTTAACTCAACAAATTAAATTATTAAATTACAATTATAAATTGGTTACCGATGAACATTTGGTTAGAAAGAATGAGCAGCCCAAAGGGGTTGTTTCTTTTGAGATTGACATTTACCCTTCCAAATTGGCATATTCTGGCTTATGCCTCAGTCTCCTGTGAGGTTGCTTAGCCAGAATTATTCACCTAGAGCTGAAGAACTCCGATTTCTCAGCTTGCAAGCTGGGTCATAAGACCAAAGAATTCTGTGCTAGAGGAGGTCTGCCTGTGGTATGACCTGCGGCCTTTTCATCTCTCTCTTATCTCTGTTCTTCACACTTCACAGACATTTATTCAGAATTATTGAACAAGGTCAACTTAATCAAACGAAAAGTCTTAAGCACCAAATATTTCAAAGAAAATTTATGTATTTTTCAATGTAATCCATCACAAAGACATAAAATGTAATAAATTTGAAAAGTTAAAGTATATTAATGAAAAATTGTTACAATATGTAAAATGTTTTGAAATATGAAAGTTCTTTATAAATATAAACAGGGCTGAACACGGTGGCTCACACCTGTAACATCAGCACTTTGGGACACTGAGCAGGCGGATCAAGAGGTTAGGAGACTGAGACCATCCTGGCCAACATGGTGAAACCTGTCTCTACTTTAAAAACAAACAAACAAACAAAGTAAAACAAAAATTAGCTGGGTATGGTGTGCACACCCACGCTGGAGTGCAGTGGCATGATCTCGGCTCAATGTAACTTCTGCCTCTGGGGTTCAAGCGACTCTGGAGCCTCTACCTCTCAAGTAGCTAGGATTACCCAGCGCCTGCCACCACGCCTGGCTAATTTTTGTATTTTTAGTAGAGATGGAGTTTCACCATGTTGGCCAGGCTGGTCTTAAACTCCTGACCTCGAGTGATCTGCCCACCTTGGCCTCCTGAAGTGCTGGAATTACAGGCTTGAACCACTGCAGTTGGCCTAGTTTAGGTATATCTTGAAGTTATAAAAATAAATTTCTGAGCAATGTGTATGCTGTGACACGTTTTTGACATGCAATAATGTGAAGAACAGGAGAAGGGATTATTGGGCAAGTCATTTTCTATGTCAGACATTTCTGTAATATTGGAAATTGTTAGCATGCATTTTTTAAAAATTTAATTTGATTCTATTTTTAGTTCTGGGAAACATGTGCAGGACGTGCAGTTTGTTACATAGGTAAACGTGTGCCATGATGGTTTGTTGCACCTATCAACCCATCACCTAGGTATTAAGCCCTGCGTGCATTAGCTATCTGCATTATTATTATTATTATTATTATTATTTGAGACAGAGTCTCACTCTGTTGCCCAGGCTGCAGTGCAATGGTGTGATCTCAGCTTACTGCAACCTCTGTCTTCTGGGTTAAAGCAATCGTCCTGCCTCAGCCTCCTAAGTAGCTGGAATTAGAGACACCTGCCACCACGCCCGGCTAATTTTTTTTTTTTTTTTAAAGCCGGGGTTTCACCATGGTGGTCAGGCTGGTCTTGAATTCCCAACCTCAGGTGATCTGCCTGCCTTGGCCTCCAAAGTGCTTGGATTACAGGCATGAGCCACCACGCCCGGCCTTATTTTTGTATTTTTAATAGAGATGGGGTTTCACCGTGTTTGCCAGGCTGGTCTTGAACTACTGACCTCAGGTGATCCACCCACCTTGGTCTCCCAAATTGCTGGGATTATAAGCATGAGCCACTGCACCCAGCCCTGCCTTATTTTTATAATTAGAAAAAAACATTAAAAAGAATTAGCCACCCTTTCCAGTGTTAAAATATTTTATTTTTGAAAAGGAGTCTTGCTCTGTTGCCCAGGCTGGAGTACAGTGGCGTGATCTCGTCTCTCCGCAACTTTCGCCTCCCAGGTTCAAGCAATTCTCCTGTCTCAGCCTCCTGAGCAGCTGGGATTATAGGCACACACCACCACGCCCACTAATTTTTTGTATTTTTAGTAGAGACAGGGTTTCACCATATTGGCCAGGCTGGTCTCGAACTCCTGACCTTGTGATCCACCCTCCTGGGCCTCCCAAAGTGCTGGAATTACAGGTGTGATCCACTATACCCAACCAAGATTGTATTTTTAAAAATAGCATGTCTTGCCGGGCGCGGTGGCTCAAGCCTGTAATCCTAGCACTTTGGGAGGCCGAGGCGGGTGGATCACGAGGTCAAGAGATCGAGACCATCCTGGTCAACATGGTGAAACCCCGTCTCTACTAAAAATACAAAAAATTAGCTGGG
>NW_022445219.1:0-2899 GCF_009761245.1 Sapajus apella
AATTTATGTGGAAATGTCTTCTATAATAGTACTCTTAATAAATGTAATTTCTTTCAAGATACATTTTAGACTCTGGGCATCAGGTAAACAGAACAAACCACACTTACTAACAATCACACACACACACATATAAATATACGTATATGGGTATATATATATATATATATATATATATGCACACACAGAGATAGACATATATACACATACATAATATATAATTATGCATTATATATTTATATGGATTCATATCATTGGACAGTAGGACTTCAAGCCAGCACTTTGCATGGGTGCCCAACTTCAGCTCATGCTCTTGCACTGCTCACAAACTCTACCTCACAGCTACATATAATTAGCTGCCATATTGATGCCTTAGGAAAGGAAGACCAGGATAAGGAAATTTGGGAAGAGAAAAAAAAGAAAAGAGATATAAAAAATATGCATAATATGTATATATAATTCATAAATGGGTTTCTTAGGCAAAACTAATGTGCAATTTACTACACATATTTAAAGTATACAGTTTATAAGTTTTCACACACACACACACACACACACACGTCTCATTGTAAAACCATTACCACAATGAAGCTAGTATACATATCGAATATAATTTTTATTCTGTTTCAAAAGTCTATCCATCTCTTCATCTACCTGTAACCTACAGATCCTTCTGTTACTGTAGATTACTTTGGAATTTCCCAGAATTTTATAAATAAATATATCTAAGTATGTACTACATATCTCTTCACCTACCCATAAACTACAGGTCCTTCTGTTACTGTAGATTACTTTGGATTTTCCCAGAATTTTATAAATAAATATATATAAGTATACTTTATATATAAAAACTTACATTTTAAGAAGCCTGCTTTCTTTTACGCAATAAGAGAATTAAATGATTCAATGTTTAGCTGCACTCTTGTCACATATTAAGCACTTAAGAAAATTTGACTATCATTATTTGGAAGAAGAAAATTGAAGTGGAAGAGAGTTAACTACCTTGACTTAAGTCTTATCTCTAAGCATTGGATAGGAGAGGCTAAGCCAGGCCAATATTAGATATTAAGACATAGCCTATACATTTACATTTAAAATTAAAATAGGAATTTAAACAAGAGTTTAAAATTTTACAAATCATATTATAATGTGTCTAATCATGTTTTAGAGTTTACATGTTAACTTTATGTTTTGTTATCAGTGCTATAGTAATTGAAAGTGTCTATGACATTACTATTTTATGCATATCTTAAAATAAATTATACCACTTTTTAAATTGTAACATATCAGCTTGTGTCTTAGTATTTATTAAACCCACCTATGTGTTAGACAAGCTTAATACATATTTTTGAGTAAATGCATATATATGTTTTTTAATGCACATTTAAATAAATAGGTAATAATAATGATTATTTGCAAATAATGGTTGGTTTTACAATGAACATATCTATTCTTGAAGTAAGTTTCATTTTAAATATATATTATGCTGTTTACAAAAGCATTGGAATACAAAAATTTAAAATTTATTTTTATTAACGTTTATGAATTTAGGGAGTAAAGTGCAGCCTTATTACATGAATATATTCTATAGTGAAGAAGTTCGGGCTTTTACTGTAACCATAACCTGAATAGTATACATGGTATTTAATAGATAATTTCTCTTCTGTCATTCCTTTCCCACGTCTCACCTTTCCAAGTCTCCAATGTCTAGTACTCCACTCTTTACATTTATATGGACCTGTTGTTTGGCTCCCAGAAATTTCAATGCCACAAGTGAGAACACGTGGTATTAGACTGCTTATTTCTGAGTTATTTCACTTAAGATAGTGACCTCCGATTTTGTTTAGGTTGCTGCAAAAGATATGACTTTATTCCTTTTATGCCTGAATAGTATTACGTAGTATATGTGTACAACACATTTTCTTTATCCCATCATCTATTGATGGATGCTTTAAGCTGATTCCATGACTTTGTTACTTTGAATAGTGCTGCAATAAACATGGGTGCAAGTGGTTTTTATTTTTATTTTTTGATATAACTTTTTTTTTTCCTTTCAGGTAGAAAACCAGAAGTAGATTTGATGGACTGAATGACAGTTTTGTTTGTAGTTCTTGGGGAATCTCTATACTGTTTTCCATATCTTTATTATTATTATTATACTTTCAGTTCTGGGGCACATATGCAGCTTGTGTAGTATTGTTACATAGGTACACACATGCCGTGGTGGTTTGCTGCATCCATCCCCCCATTTACACTCCCACCAATAGTGTACAAGCGCACTATACAGGCATCCTTGTCCACATCTGCTATTTACTGACCTTTTAATTATAGCCATTCTGACTGGTACAAGATGGTATTTTATTGTTTTCACCTGCATTTTTCTCATGATTAGTAAGGTTGAGCATTTTTTATATGTTTGTTTCCTGCTTGTATGTCTTCTTCTGTAAAACTAAACCTGTTTATATTTTTTACATACTTTAAATAAATATATGTAGAGAGAGTCAACGTCTCACTCTGTTGCATAAGCTGAAGTGAAAAGTGAAATGAGCAATCATAGCTCACTGCATCCTCAAACTCCTGGGTCGAGCAATTCTTCTTCAGCATCTCACAGTGGTAAAATTTCAGGCATAAGTCACCAGACTTGGCCCTTTGCCTGCTTTTTAATAGAGTTATTTGTTTGTTTGCCAGTTGGTTTTGTGGTTGCATTGAGTTTCTACTAGATTCTGGATATTTGCCCTTTGTGAGACGCATAGTTTGCAAATATTTTTCCAATTCTGTAGGTTGTCTGTTTGCTCTATTGATTTTTACTTTTGCTGTAAAGAGCTTTTTAGTTTAAGTCACATTTTTCTACTGTTGATTTTTTACATTTGCTTTTAAAGTCTTAATTAAACATATATTTTTT
>NW_022445220.1:0-372 GCF_009761245.1 Sapajus apella
ATCAGCTTCTCCTTTGACTGTCACACTGCATTTCAATAGAAGAAAAGACTGACCGACTGGCGCCTCCTGTTTCACCTTCCTGTAGATGGCAGGCTTGGTCTTGGGGAAACTTCAGAAGACTGTTTTTACTTAAAACGAGATCAAACCCAGGAAACTTTTAACACGTGAGTCCTAAAGCTGTAAACACAGAAACCGTTTCCTATGTGATTCCTGAAGCTGTAAACTGAAACCCTTTCCTATGTGATTCCTAAAACTGTAAACCAGAAACCCTTTCATATGTAATTTCTAAGGCTGTAAACCTAAGATTCTTCCACGTGTAATACCAAAAGTATAAGCCTATATAAATGTAGAACCTTCCTTTGTTAAATGAGC
>NW_022445220.1:472-2920 GCF_009761245.1 Sapajus apella
CAGAGGTTGCGGTGAGCCGAGATCGCGCCATTGCACTCCAGCCGGGGAAACAAGAGCAAAACTCCATCTCAAAAAAAATAAATAAATAAAATAAAATAAATAAAAAATTAAAATACTTAGGACAGTGTACTGCCTATCATTCCTCCTCCTTTGGTGTTTCTTCAGGAGAAAAACACAGCCTTACATTTCTCTTCAAGCATGCTTACCATTTGTTTCTATTTTATTAGTGTAACTGCCCAGTACCTTTATCTTGCCCATTGCCCAGAAAAGCCAATGGAGCTGAGAACAGCAGGCTTTCTGCAACAGAGAAAGAATTTAATAAATGCAGAGGCAGCTAAGTGACCAGGACAGTGGTTTATTGTTACTCAAATCTTCCACCCCACAAATTCAGAGGCTAGGGATTTATTTAAGGATAGGTTGGTGGGCAGGAGGCTGGGGAAGGGGGAAAGCTGATTGGTTGGGTTGGGGATGAAAATCACAGGGAGTCAGGGCTGGTTTACTTGCAGTGAGTCAGCCCCTGGACAGAGACCACAGGACCAGATGAGCCAGTTTAATGGTCTGTGTGTCCCAGCTAGTCCATCATAAGATAGGGTCTGAAAAATACCCTGAACACCAACTTAGGTTTGACATGAATGATGTTATCTATATGCACAATTAGGGAGCTTAAAAACCTTGTGGCTTCTGGCTGCATGGCTCCTGAGCCATAATTTCCAATCTGGTGACTGATTTGTTAGCTTTGCTAAGGAGGTCTGATCCCCAAGAAAGGAAGGAGTTGGTTTAGGGAAGGGCCTATCATCTTTGTTTCAGACTTGGACCTGGAAGTAAACTCCTCTTATAGTTAGCCTGGCCTCTGCCCAGGAATGGACAAGGGCAGCTTGGAGGTTAGAAGCAAGGGGCAGTCAGTTAGGTCAGATTTCTTTCACAGTCACAATTTTCCTATGTCAGGTTTTTCTGACTGTCGTAATTTTTGTGAAGGTGCTTTTGTTAGGAGCAATATAAATACAATGGTTCTGAGAATGTCTTCTGGAATCAGGCTGCCTCCACTTCAAATTCCTGCTTTCAAATCCTCCTTTGCTGGCTGAGTGACCATGGCAGGTTAYTGAATGTCTTTGTGCAACTGTTTTCTCATATACAAGATGAAGGTGGTGGTGTGACCTCAGCCTGAGGTAAGCACCAAATGAGTAAACATATGCACACTCATCAGCTGTGCCTCACGTGTGGCACTTTGCATGTCAGGCACAGGTGATGAGTGCGTATATGTTACTCATGTTCATGTTAGCTCTTGTGTTTTGCCTGCAACACTGCACAAAGAGCAGATGTGATGAAAACCAGTTGTGTTAAAGTTACAGCAGTGATCCTTTCCAGTGGCTGTGTACCCTCCCAGGGAGACTGCAGCAATCCTCTCACCAGCAGTCATCTCCTGGGCTGGGAGATCCCAGGAAGACCCCTCAATCTCCAGCAGGTTTGACCTTCATGGAGTTTCAGGGAATAGCTATAGATGTATATCTACCTGGGAGGAACTGGGAGTTTATTAGCTCATCTGTTCAGTTCATCCAAAGGGGAATAATGATTCAATTTCTTGCCTTCAATCTGCCCCAGTAAAATGTTAATAGTTTTACAGTGGAAGACATTTGCACATGTAGGGGAGGAAATATGACTTTTCCTCACCCAGCCTAGGTGCACTGCTGAGACCCTCACAGCAAAACACAGACTTACAAGAGAAGAGCACATCCAATTATTTAAAATAAGTTTTACATGACAGGAATGCCTTCCAAAGGGAATGAAGGCACATAGAAACAACTAAACCTCAGTTGTTGTTTTTTTAACAGTAGGTTTTATGAAGAGTGAGTAGTCATGGAGAACTATGATGAGACAAAAATAAATTGGGGAAAACGTAGCCAGGCCTCTTTATTCAGGCTTTTCTCTGTGTCCCTGTGTCTTCAGACTCAAGGACAATTCATCTGGGTATAGAAAGGACACTTCTCACATGAGAGTCTCATGATCAGCTTCAGGGAAGAAGGGCAGGGGAGAGTGACAGTGACTTTCCTGCTTCTGCTGTTTTCTCAAATTCCTTTAGCATAAAATACTCAATGCCCAGGTGGTATAATTTGGAGTAGCATGTCCTGAACTCCATCATGCACATGGAATGAAATCTAGAATTTTTGAAGGGTGATACTTATGACTACAAAATATTTATTTATTTAAAAAAAAATTTTTTTAAAGAGTTGGGGTTTCACCATGTTGGCCAGGCAGATCACAAACCCCTGACCTCAAGTGATCCACCCGCCTCAGCCTCCCAAAGTGCTGGGGTTACAGGCGTGAGCCACCGCGCATATTTAAATTCAAAATAGAAATGATGGCCAGTTGGAGTGGCCCACTCCTGTAATCTCAGCACTTTGGAAGGCCCAGGCAGGTGGATAACTTGAGTCCAAAAGTTCAACACCAGCC
>NW_022445221.1:0-2899 GCF_009761245.1 Sapajus apella
ATGGGGGGAAAAGGGGGTCCCAGGGAAGGACTGGGGTTGGGGGAAGGAGTCTCAGGGGAGGAATGGGGGGAAGAGGGGTTCAGGGATAAACTGGTGTTGGGGAAGGGGTCCCAAGGGAGGAATCGGGGTAAGGAGGGGTCCAAGGGAAGGACTGGTGTTGGGGAAGGGGTCCCCAGGGAGGATGTGGGGGAAAAGGGAAGGGTCCTGGGATGGACTGGGGTTGGGGGGTCCCAGAGGATAAATGAGGGGGAAAAGAGGTCCCAGGGAAGGACTGGGGTTGGGGGAAGGGGTCCCAGGTGAGGAATGGGGGAAGAGGGGTCTGGGATGGACTCGTGTTGGGGAAGGGGTCCCAGGGGAGAAATCGGGGGAAGGAGGGATCCCAGGGAAGGATGGGTCCAGGGACGGACTGGGGTTGGGGGAAGGGGTCCCAGGGGAGGACTCCGTGTGGCAAGAGTGTGCAGGGAAGGACCAGGGTTGTGCAGGTAGTGGTCTCTGGACAGCACAGGGGGTGAGTCAGGGTCAGAAACTCACAGTGAGGCCAGCCACCAGCGCCCCCTGCAGGAAGCCAGCAAGGACGTCGCTCCAGTGCTGTTTGTGATCAGACACGCGGGTGTAGCCCACATAGAGGGCAAAGGCCGCCAGGAAGAACTGGACCGTAGGCCGCAGCAGCCGCGTCCAATTCCAGCAGAGCCACGCCTGCACGTAGACCTGGGATGGGAGAGGACGCCTCAGCCTGTGCCCTGCCAGGCACTCCCACACCCACTGCACAGATGGCAGCTCCGAGGCCAGGGGCACAAAACCGCCCAGCCTCCTGTCTTTACAAATAAGTCAGTGAGCGCCCCCATCACCACCACGACCCACCCATTTTACAGCTGGAAAAACCGAGGTCCAGGGAAGGGAGCGACTTGACAGGCGAGCCCTAGGAAAACGGACTGATAGCCAGGAACACCACGCATTACATCCCAAAGCAGGCGTGTCCCGAGTAGAAAGACAACCTGGGGAAGGAGAGGCAGCAGGTCGGAGGGTGGGGGCTCACTCGGCATCTTCCAACCTCCCCTCATCCCCTCCCCTCCCGCAGAAGGGGGAGTTCAACACGGGAGCTGCCGACATTGCAGGCCAGCAAATCCCAGGAGCAGAGACTGCTCCCTCTGTCCTTTCCAGTTATCTGATGATAGAATCAGAGTCTCCAGTTGGGGCTGTGGCATGAGACGCCTCACCCGTGAAGACTCTGAGGCCTGAACCCAACACCCAGGCGGACGGTAGTGTCCAGCCAGCAGGCAACACCGGTTTCGTTTTCACCGCTTTTCTTTTCAGGATCTTCTCCCATCTGTGGAACTGAGGGAAGATTTCTTTTTATATAAATTCGAGATCCTGTGAAGGACATGAATGAAACACAGAAAATAGGAAGCAACAAAAAACTGGCAAAAAAGTCACAATCAACTTTTTTGGACCTAATCAAAAGCTTGCAGGAACCAGAGGAACACTTGATTAATGTAATCCAATTGAGGCCGGGCGCGGTGGCTCACGCCTGTAATCCCTGCACTTTGGGGGGGGCTGAGGCAGGTGGATCACGAGGTCAGGAGATCGAGACCAGCCTGACCATCATGCTGAAACCTCGTCTCTACTAAAAATATAAAAATTTGCCAGGCGTGGTTCCACATGCCTATAATCTCAGCTACTCGGGAGGCTGAGGCAGGAGAATCACTTGAAAACCTGTGAGGTGGAGGTTACGGTGAGCCAAGATCACGCCACTGCCTGGGCAACAGAGCGAGGCTCCATCTCAAAGAAAAAAACGAAGATAATCCAGTTGGATCTCAGAACGAACAGTTTTGTGGCATTTTAACTCATCCTGGTCCCTCTCCCACTGCCTAGACTGTGATGGCCTGAGGGTAACAGACCACACGCCCAGCATAGGTTCCAAGAAGGGGCCTTATTTGCAACTGCGAACAGGGGTATGGCTAGAGGGCTGATCCTGATCTCGCCTGACTGGACATTCTCCCAGTGCTGAGGTGCTACCTGGAGGACATTTGTAGGAAATGTTTACAACAAATTTGTTAGTCTCTGCAGCCTGGGGCCACGAGAGCAGATGACGCAAAAAACAGATGAGCCAAACAGCGTAGGAGGAAAGGCCAGGGAATAAAATGCTCTGGAAATGAAGGCTTGGAACCTACAAGACCAGAGCGGTGCGGGAGCTTGGAAGAGGCCTGCGAGGGCCCTGCGCTCACATCGGGCTGGCCTTCCAGCTCTGCAGAAGCAGGAAGTGAAAGTGAAGGCAGAGAAAATCTGTTTCACCGTGGAATCCCACAGCCACGCAGACCCCTTCTACAGACTCGGGAGGGTGTTGCGGGTTTTTTTGTTGTTGTTGTTCCAGATGTTTAAAGAAATCTCTGTCCTATCACTAGCTGACCACCAGGCTAAAAGAACAGGAGGAAATGACCACTCATGACAAAAGATAGAGACTTCACAATCAGAAAAGTCATTAAATAACCACTGCAGCAAACAGCAAGAACACACCCCGGGGAGGAGGGAGACTCCTATTTCCAGAGTGGCCACATTATAATATTCTAAGCACACAGTTTAAAACAAAACAAAACAGGTCGGGCGCAGCGGCTCACGCCTGTGATCCCAGCACTTTGGGAGGCTGAGGCAGGCGGCTCGCCTGAGGTCAGGAGTTAGAGACCAGCCTGGCCAACATGGAGAAACCCTGTCTCTACTAAAAATACAAAACTTGTCCAGGTGTGGTGGCGCACGCCTGTGATCCCAGCACTCAGAAGAGTAAAGCAGGAGAAGTGTTTAAACCCAGGAGGCGGATGTCCCAGACAGCAAAGATCGCACCACTGCACTCCAGCCTGGGTGACAGAGTGAGACTCCGTCTCAAAAAAAAACAAAGAAAATAGGT
>NW_022445222.1:0-2899 GCF_009761245.1 Sapajus apella
TTGGCAATTTCTTAAAAGTTAAACATACACCTATCATACAGTCCTGCCATTTCAATCCTAAGTAGTTACCCAAGGGAAGTAAAAGCATATATCCACACAAAGGCTTGTTCACAAATATACATAGGAAGTTTATGTAATAGCCCCAAACTGGAAACAATGCAAATATTCATCAAGTAATGGATAAACAGTGTGGTATGTCCATACAAAAAAATATTATTCCACAATAAAGAATGGACTATTGATACCTTCTACAACATAACGCTAAAATAAGTATGCTGAATGAAAGAAGCCAGATATAAAAGATTACAAACTGTACAATTTCATTTTTGTGAAATTCTAGGATGGAAACTAATATATAATGACCAGAAAGCAGGTCAGTGGGTGCCTGGGAAAGGGTATGGGGTGCGAAGAATCTGAAGGAGATATTACAAAGGGGCACAAGGAAACTTTTAGAAATTATATGTAAGTTCATTATCTTGATTTAAATGCTGGTGGTGGATATACATATATATATGTGTGTGTGTGTGCATAGACTTATTTATAAGTGTATGCACAGACACATGCATACACTTATAAAACTGTGCACTTTAAATGTGTGTAGTTTGAATGTCAAGTGCACCTCAATAAATTCATTAAAAATTCAAGTATAGGGCCGGGCGTGGTGGCTCAAACCTGTAATCCCAGCACTTTGGGAGGCCGAGGCAGGTGGATCACGAGGTCAAGAGATCGAGACCATCCTGGTCAACATGGTGAAACCCCGTCTCTACTAAAAATACAAAAAATTAGATGGGCATGGTGGCATGTGCCTGTAATCCCAGCTACTCAGGAGGCTGAGGCAGGAGAATTGCCTGAACCTAGGAGGCGGAGGTTGCGGTGAGACGAGATCACGCCATTGCACTCCAGCCTGGGTAACAAGAGCGAAACTCCGTCTCAAAAAAAAAAAAAAAAAATTCAAGTATAGGCTGGGCAAGATGGCTCACGCCTGTAATCTCAACATTTTGGGAGGCCAAGGCAGGCAAATCATGAGGTCAGGAGTTTAAGACCAGCCTGACCAACATAGTAAAACCTCATGTCTACTAAAAATACAAAAATTAGCCAGGCATGGTGGTGCACACCTGTAATCCCAGCTACTCAGGAGGCTGAGGCGGGAGAATCGCTTGAACCCAGGAGGCGGAGGTTGCAGTGAGTCGAGATCAAGCCGCTGCACTCCTGCCTGAGGGATAGAGTAAGACTTCATCTCAAAAAAACAAAACAAAACAATTCAAGTATAGTTGTGGTGGTGAAATATTAGAATGCAGCAAAATAAATAGATTTGGTTCATCTGTCATGTTTAAAAATCGAATCACAAAACTTTTTGAATAATTCTGTTTTCATTTCAAAAACCATTTTCCTTTTGCTTTTATGTTTGCTCTTTTTTCCTCTATTGCTCATAAATACTTCCATTCATTTATGCCCCATCTTGTTCTCCAATCCAACTAAGCTCTGGGTTGGGTACTAGGGATTGGCCCCAATGCAATAAATTACCAAGAGGGGTTGGAATGTTATTGCCCAAGGATTAATTTGTGAGTTGAATCAGAAACAGATCTGTCCCTGAAGCAAGAAAATAGACTAGGCAATCGTTCAGGTTCTTTTCTTTTTGATATATTCATTAAATAGTCATATTATAAATGGTTATTCTTACAAATGAAGAAGGCAGATAAATTAGATAGCGGGTCTTGGCGTTTACAGCTCATATACACTCCTCCTGCTCCCCCTACCCCCACCCTTTTATTTAAGTCTTAGTGATAACTGAGACCGTCTTTGACTCTACAGATTCCTGGGAGGGGTGGGGTGAGCATAAATCATGTGCACAGGTAAGGTATGCAAAAGACATGTGCACATGCCAGAGGCACACCTATACTATGATTGGTAGATCTAGATTGAAATTATTTTCTCCAGAATTGCTTCGATCATGCATTACTTCTTTTAATAAAAGGAGCCTCTGATTTTACTGGTTATATTTTACTTACAAGCCCGGTAGGCAAATAATGTTTTTAATTTAAAATGTGTTCGTTCTCACAGTGAATGGGAGAGTCCCAAAATGTTCAGAAATTTTTCTTGAGTATAATTCCAAAACGGAAACCCCCAGATCACAAAGTTATTTAAATAGAAATCAGAAGGCTCCAACCTGGAGTGGCACCTTACAAATGAGGTAAAGCACTTTACTAAATTGTCAAATGAATCAAGGAGGGAAAAGGGAGAAAATTGGAGAGAATGAGCCCATTAAGGGTGGTGGCCATGTTTTATTATCTCCGTATTCACATTACCAAGAACAGTGGGTAGACATCTGTTGGACATACGGGTGTGATTTGCATTCGTTTCTGCTTACTCTGGTACCAGGACACCTTTTTTCTGTAGGGGAGCCATTTCAGGTGGTTCCGGTGAGGATCTCCATGTTTACTCACTCACAAGTGACCAGGCCTGGCTATTCTTCCTCCTGGAAACAGTGGTTGGTTCAGACATAGGCATGTGAACCAAGCTGGACAAATTAGATTACTCTCCAGGGCTTTTCTTGCTTTTTTTGTCGAAACGAGAGGTTTTTGAGGGACTGACATGGCTACTGATTATAGGAGAAAAACATGAGTCCCTGAGAACTGTGCTTGAGCCCCAAATCCAACGGTAGTAGAAGGTAACCACAATCCTTTTCTATTTGAGCTAGTTTGAGTTTTTGTCACTTGCAACAACAAAAAAAAATCCCAACTAATGCAATCATAATGATTTAATCATACCCTTTAAAATATAATTCTAAAAATAAATATGAAGGCCAGCTGTTTTCCAACTCAAATGAAAACAAAATATGAGAAAATAAAATTTAAATACATCTTGAGAGAGTACAGCTTAAAACTAGGAACAAATATAA
>NW_022445223.1:0-2898 GCF_009761245.1 Sapajus apella
ATTTCCAGCCATATACAGGCATATGATAACTACCAGTAAGACTGCGTTTAAAACATTGGAGAAACGTCTATTTCGAACAGCTCTGCTTTGTGCTCGTTCACCTTAGGAAGTTGCCTCTAAGTTTAGACTCAGCGAGTAAGAAAAACGTTTCTTCTAAAATCTGCGTTTGGATATTCCGCAATGACTGAAACTAAAGGTTGTAATGAGAAATATATTGCTCTAAAACAAAAACGGAACAATCTAGGAGAATGGTTGTCAAGCCCTAAAATCATCTTATGGAGATAAATTGATGTGTGTATGCAGAGGTTCTGAAATCTTTTCTTTGGGGAATCTGGAAATAGATATTTTCAGCCTTACCCCGGCATTTGAGACCTAGCATTAAGACTGCGTTTATAACACAGGAGAAACGTCTAGTTCAAACTTCTCTGCTTTGTGTTCGTTCACCTTAGGAAGTTGCATCTGTCTTTAGATTCAGCGAGTAAGAAACACGTTTCTTCTAAAAGCTGCGTTTGGATATTCCAGAATGATTGAGACTAAAGAGTATAATGAGAAATATTTTGCTCTAAAACAAAAACGCAGCTATCTAGCAGAATGGTTGTCAAGCTGTGCAATCAATATAAAGAGGTAAACTGATGTGTGTTTGCGGAAGTTCAGAAATCCTTTGCTTCGAGAATCTGGAAACAGATATTTCCTGCCATATACAGGCACATGAGTACTAACAGTAAGACTGCGTTTAAAACACTGAATGAACGACTAGTTCAAACAGCTCTGCTTTGTGTTCATTCAACTTAGGAAGTTGCATATATGTTTAGATTCAGCGAGTTAGAAACACGTTTCTTCTAAAAGCTGCGTTTGGATATTCCAGAATGACTGAGAATAAAGGAGGTAATGAGAAATATCTTGCTCTAAAACGAAAATGCAGATATCTAGCAGAATGGTTGTCAAGCTGTGCAATCAATATAGACAGTTAAACTGATGTGTCTTTGCAGCACTTCAGAAATCCTTTGCTTCGAGAATCTGGACACAGATATTTCCAGCCATATACCGGCATATGGTAACTAACTGTAAGACTGCGTTTAAAACACAGGAGAAACGTTTATAAAACTGCTCTGTTTTGTGTTCTTTCACCTTAGGTACTTGCATGTATGTTTAGATTCAGCGAGTTAGAAAAACGTTTCTTCTAAAATCTGCGTTTTGATATTCCAGAATGACTGAGACTAAAGGCCGTAATGAGAAATATCTTGCTCTAAAACAAAAACGCAGCTATCTTGCAGAATGGTTGTCAAGCTGTACAATCTTCTTACAGAGTTAAACTGACGTGTGTGTGTGCAGTAGTTCAGAAATCCTTTCGTTGGAGAATTTGGAAACAGATAATTCCAGCCTTATACAGGCATTTATGTCCTAGTGGTAAGACTGCGTTTAAAACACAGGAGAAACGTGTAGTTCAAACTGCACTGCATTCTATTCGTTCACCTTAGGAAGTTGCATCTATGTTTAGATTCAGCGAGTTAGAAACACGTTTCTTCTAAAAGCAGCCTTTGGATATTCCACTGTGAAAGAGCCTGCAGGCCGTAATCAGAAACATCTTGCTCTAAAACGAAAACGCAGATATCTAGTAGAATGGTTGTCAAGCTGTGCAATCAACATACAGAGTTTAACTGATGTGTGTTTGCAGCAGTTCAGAACTCCTTTGCTTCGTGAATCTGGACACAGATATTTCCAGCCATATACCGGCATATAGTAACTAACTGTAAGACTGCGTTTAAAACACTGGAGAAACGTCTAGTTCAAACTGCTCTGCTTTGTGTTCGTTCAACTTAGGAAGTTGCATCTATGTTTAGATTCAGCAAGTTAGAAACACGTTTCTTCTAAAAGCTGTGTTTGGATATTCCAGAATGACTGAGACAAAAGGCCGTAATGAGAAATATCTTGCTCTAAAACAAACACGCAGCTATCTAGCAGACTGGTTGTCAATCTGTACAATCTTCTCGCGGACTTAAACTGACAGGTGTGTGCAGTAGTTCAGAAATCCTTTCGTTGGAGAATCTGGAAACAGATATTTCCAGCCTTATACAGGCATTTAAGTCCTAGCAGTAAGACTGCGTTTAAAACATTGGAGAAACCTTTATTCAAACTGCTCTGCCTTGTGTTCGTTCACCTTAGGAAGTTGCATCTATGTTTAGATTCAGCGAGTTAGAAACACGTTTCCTCTGAAAGCTGCGTTTGGATAATCCAGAATGACTGAGACTAAAGGCCGTAATGAGAAATATCTTGCTCTAAAACAAAAACGCAGCTATCTAGCAGAATGGTTGTCAAGCTGTACAATCTTCTTACAGAGTAAAACTGACGTGTGTGTGCAGTAGTTGAGAAATCCTTTCATTGGAGTAATTGGAAACTGATATTTCCAGCCTTACACAGGCATTAAGACCTAGCAGTAAGACTGCATTTAAAACACAGGAGAAACATCTAGTTCAAACTGAACTGATTTCTATACGTTCACCTTAGGAAGTTGTATCTATGTTTAGATTCAGCGATTTAGAAACACGTTTCTTCTAAAAGCAGCATTTGGATATTCCAGTGTGAAAGAACCTGCAGGTCGTAATCCGAAACATATTGATGTAAATCAAAAACGCAGCTATCTAGCAGAATGGTTGTCAAGTTGTAAAATCATCTTATGGAGTTAAATTGATGTCTGTGTGCAGAGGTTTCGAAATCTTTTCTTCGGGTTATCTGGCAACAGATATTTCCAGCCTTACACAGGCATTTAAGACCTAGCAGTAAGACTGCGTTTAAAACAGAGGATAAACGTGAAGTTCAAACTGCTCTGCTTTGTGTTCATTCACCTTAGGAAGTTGCATCTATGTTGAGATACAGCGAGTTAGAAACACGTTTCTTCTA
>NW_022445224.1:0-2898 GCF_009761245.1 Sapajus apella
GGACACTGCTGCCTGCATCCCTGTAGCTCTAGCTTCAGCTCCAGCCACGATTGAAACACGCACATGGACGGCTTGGGTCACTGCTTCACAAAAGTGAGTAAGTTCTAATCCTTGGTGGCTTCCACATACTGTTAAACCACCAGGTGCACAGAGCATGAGACTAGAACCTTGTGAGCATACATACAGATTTTGGAAGATGTATGGAAATGTCTGGGTGTCCAGGCGGAAGCCTGCCAAAGCAGCAGAGCGTCATGGATAACCTCTAATGAGGCAGTGTCAAAGGAAGATATGGGGGTACAGCCCCGACACTGGAGGCCACCATCTGCCAGACCTGATTCATAGACACCCCCCAACAGCTTGTACCCTCAGTGGGGAAAAGCTACAGGCACCCAACACCAGTCCAGACCAATAGAGCAGCCGTAAGGGCTTAAGTCTGCAAAGCCATAGGTACAGAACTGCCCAAGGCTTTGGGTGCCCAGTCCTCACACTGCCGTGCCATGGATGTGGGACAAGGATCCAAAAAGGATGATTTTGGAGCTGCAGGATTGAATGACCGGCCTACTGGGTTTTGGCCTTTCATGTATCCTTTGAGTCCCATCTGTATTTTGTTGTTCTTTCTGGCAATTTTTTTTCTATTGGCTGGGAATGCTTACCTGTATTATTATTGTACCTTGGAAGTAGTTAACTTGCTTTATATTTCAGAGGCTCATGGGCAGAAGAGACTGTAGCCTTTTGTCACATGAGACTTTAAACTTCAGACATTTGAGTAAATGCTGGAGTGATTTCTGACATTGGGGGACTATAGGGAATGGATCATTTTATTTTGCAACATGAGAAGGACATGAGATTTGGGGGGCCAGGGGCAAAATAATATGATTTGGCTCTGTGTTTCTACCAAACTCCTATGGAATTGTAATGGGAAATGTTAAAGATGTGGCCTGGTGGAAGGTGATTTAATCATGGTGAAGAGCAGGGGGACGGAAATAGGTGAGGATGATGGTGGGTTGGAGGTGAAAGGCAAGGTTCGGGGGAGGATCCTTCACAAATGACTAAACACACACCATCTCAATACTGCCCTTGGTGAATTCTTTTCATGATTTTGGAGGTGTGAGATTGAATGAATATGGTCCTGCTGGGTTTTGGACTTGCATTGGGCCTGTGGTCCCATTTGTGTTATTTCTTGTGAGAAATTTCTTCCCTTTAGATTGAGAAAGCTTACCCAATGCCTGTACCATCATTGTACCTTAAAAGAAAATAACTCCTTGTTAAATTCAGGGACTTATAGGCAGAAGGGACTGTAGCCTTGTCTCAGATGAGACTTTGAACTTTTTATATTTGAATTAATGATGTGAATAAGTTAAAGAGTTTTGGAAATTTTTGAAAAGGCCTGATTTTATTTCTCTGTAAGAAGGACAAGAGATTCGAGGGGTCAGGTCAGTATAATATGGTTTGGCTATGTGTTTCTACCAAAATTCATGTGGAATTCATGTTTCTACCAAAATCCCAAGTGTTGGAGGTGAGACCTCATATGAGGGGATTATGGGTGGTAGTGGAAGGAAAATGGGGTGGGTAGGGTTGGGAGGAGTAAGTTGGCAGTAGGGTGGTGGAAGGGTGAGGCCCACACAGGGCCCCACCATCCTTTAGACCCCAGATTCATAGACGCAACAGCAGCTTGTACTCTCAGTGGTTATAAGCTACAAGCACTTAACACCAGCCCAGCCAGTGAGAGCAACTGCTGGAGCTAAACCCCGCAAAGCCACAGGTGCAGAACTGCCTAAGGCCCTGAAAGCCTGACCCTCAAACCCGTGTGCCCTGGATTTAGGAAACAGA
Organism: Sapajus apella; assembly: GCF_009761245.1. NCBI lineage: Eukaryota > Metazoa > Chordata > Mammalia > Primates > Cebidae > Sapajus > Sapajus apella. The sequence goes on from NW_022445224.1 coordinate 1,831, forward strand.
TTAGAGACTATGATTTTGGAGCTGTAGGGTGGGATGACTGGCCTGCTGGGTTGTGGACTTGTGTGGTGCCTGTGCATCCCATCTGTGTTTTGCTCTTCTTTTTTGAAAAATTGTTTCTTTTGAAGTAGAAATGCTTATTCATTGCCAGTACAATCATTCAGTCTTGGTAAGAATTACCTTGCTTTATATTTCAGAGGCTTATGGGCAGAAAGGACTGTAGCGCTGCCTCAGATAAGACTTTTGGCTTTAGACATTTGAGTAAATGCTGGAATGAGTCAAGATTTCGGGGACTGCAGCAGGAAAGGCATCAATATATTTTGCAATGTGAGAGGACATGAGATTTCGGGGACATGGGCAGAATAATACAGTTTTGCCTGTGTTTCTACCAAAACTCATGTAGAACTGTAATCCAGAATGTTGGGAGGTGCAGCCTGGTGGAAAGAGATTTAATCATGTTCTCGAATGTGGAGTAGAAGGTGGAGAAGGGGTGAGTAGCATTGAGGGGATTGTGGTGGGTGGTGGGAAGTCAAATGTGGGGATGGGTTGCTGATTCTTCATGGGTGTTAAATGCCATAGCCTTAATGCTGTCCTCAACTCAGTGAGTTATCATGATAATTTTGGAGCTGTGAGATTGAATGAATACTGGCCTGCTGGGTTTTGGACTTGCATTGGTCCTATGGTCTCATTTGTGTTGTTTTTCTGGTGAATGGTTTCTTTTTGGATTGAGAATGCTTATCTAATGCCTGAATTATCATTGTACCTTAAAATAAGAGAACTTCATTTTAAATTCAGAGGCTCATAGGCAGAAGGGACGGTAGCCTTGCCTCAGATGAGACTTTGTACACTGTACATTTGAGTGAAGTGAGTTAAGAATTTCGGGAACTTTTGTAAAAGCATGATTGTGTTTTCCTCTGAGAAGAACATGAGATTTTGGGAGTCAGGGACAGAATAATGTGGTTTGGCTGTGTGTTCCCACCAAAACTCACATGGAATTGTAATAATGAATGTTAGAGTGGGGCCATTTGAGAGGTGATTTAATCATGAACAGGAGAACAGGAGGGGATAGGG
>NW_022445225.1:0-2898 GCF_009761245.1 Sapajus apella
GGACACTGCTGCCTGCATCCCTGTAGCTCTAGCTTCAGCTCCAGCCATGATTGAAATACGCACATGGACAGCTTGGGTCACTGCTTCACAAAAGTGAGTAAGTTCTAATCCTTGGTGGCTTCCACATAGTGTTAAACCACCAGGTGCACAGAGCATGAGACTAGAACCTTGTGAGCATACATACAGATTTTGGAAGATGTATGGAAATGTCTGGGTGTCCAGGCGGAAGCCTGCCAAAGCAGCAGAGCGTCATGGATAACCTCTAATGAGGCAGTGTCAAAGGAAGATATGGGGGTACAGCCCCGACACTGGAGGCCACCATCTGCCAGACCTGATTCATAGACACCCCCCAACAGCTTGTACCCTCAGTGGGGAAAAGCTACAGGCACCCAACACCAGTCCAGACCAATAGAGCAGCCGTAAGGGCTTAAGTCTGCAAAGCCATAGGTACAGAACTGCCCAAGGCTTTGGGTGCCCAGTCCTCACACTGCCGTGCCATGGATGTGGGACAAGGATCCAAAAAGGATGATTTTGGAGCTGCAGGATTGAATGACCGGCCTACTGGGTTTTGGCCTTTCATGTATCCTTTGAGTCCCATCTGTATTTTGTTGTTCTTTCTGGCAATTTTTTTTCTATTGGCTGGGAATGCTTACCTGTATTATTATTGTACCTTGGAAGTAGTTAACTTGCTTTATATTTCAGAGGCTCATGGGCAGAAGAGACTGTAGCCTTTTGTCACATGAGACTTTAAACTTCAGACATTTGAGTAAATGCTGGAGTGATTTCTGACATTGGGGGACTATAGGGAATGGATCATTTTATTTTGCAACATGAGAAGGACATGAGATTTGGGGGGCCAGGGGCAAAATAATATGATTTGGCTCTGTGTTTCTACCAAACTCCTATGGAATTGTAATGGGAAATGTTAAAGATGTGGCCTGGTGGAAGGTGATTTAATCATGGTGAAGAGCAGGGGGACGGAAATAGGTGAGGATGATGGTGGGTTGGAGGTGAAAGGCAAGGTTCGGGGGAGGATCCTTCACAAATGACTAAACACACACCATCTCAATACTGCCCTTGGTGAATTCTTTTCATGATTTTGGAGGTGTGAGATTGAATGAATATGGTCCTGCTGGGTTTTGGACTTGCATTGGGCCTGTGGTCCCATTTGTGTTATTTCTTGTGAGAAATTTCTTCCCTTTAGATTGAGAAAGCTTACCCAATGCCTGTACCATCATTGTACCTTAAAAGAAAATAACTCCTTGTTAAATTCAGGGACTTATAGGCAGAAGGGACTGTAGCCTTGTCTCAGATGAGACTTTGAACTTTTTATATTTGAATTAATGATGTGAATAAGTTAAAGAGTTTTGGAAATTTTTGAAAAGGCCTGATTTTATTTCTCTGTAAGAAGGACAAGAGATTCGAGGGGTCAGGTCAGTATAATATGGTTTGGCTATGTGTTTCTACCAAAATTCATGTGGAATTCATGTTTCTACCAAAATCCCAAGTGTTGGAGGTGAGACCTCATATGAGGGGATTATGGGTGGTAGTGGAAGGAAAATGGGGTGGGTAGGGTTGGGAGGAGTAAGTTGGCAGTAGGGTGGTGGAAGGGTGAGGCCCACACAGGGCCCCACCATCCTTTAGACCCCAGATTCATAGACGCAACAGCAGCTTGTACTCTCAGTGGTTATAAGCTACAAGCACTTAACACCAGCCCAGCCAGTGAGAGCAACTGCTGGAGCTAAACCCCGCAAAGCCACAGGTGCAGAACTGCCTAAGGCCCTGAAAGCCTGACCCTCAAACCCGTGTGCCCTGGATTTAGGAAACAGATTAGAGACTATGATTTTGGAGCTGTAGGGTGGGATGACTGGCCTGCTGGGTTGTGGACTTGTGTGGTGCCTGTGCATCCCATCTGTGTTTTGCTCTTCTTTTTTGAAAAATTGTTTCTTTTGAAGTAGAAATGCTTATTCATTGCCAGTACAATCATTCAGTCTTGGTAAGAATTACCTTGCTTTATATTTCAGAGGCTTATGGGCAGAAAGGACTGTAGCGCTGCCTCAGATAAGACTTTTGGCTTTAGACATTTGAGTAAATGCTGGAATGAGTCAAGATTTCGGGGACTGCAGCAGGAAAGGCATCAATATATTTTGCAATGTGAGAGGACATGAGATTTCGGGGACATGGGCAGAATAATACAGTTTTGCCTGTGTTTCTACCAAAACTCATGTAGAACTGTAATCCAGAATGTTGGGAGGTGCAGCCTGGTGGAAAGAGATTTAATCATGTTCTCGAATGTGGAGTAGAAGGTGGAGAAGGGGTGAGTAGCATTGAGGGGATTGTGGTGGGTGGTGGGAAGTCAAATGTGGGGATGGGTTGCTGATTCTTCATGGGTGTTAAATGCCATAGCCTTAATGCTGTCCTCAACTCAGTGAGTTATCATGATAATTTTGGAGCTGTGAGATTGAATGAATACTGGCCTGCTGGGTTTTGGACTTGCATTGGTCCTATGGTCTCATTTGTGTTGTTTTTCTGGTGAATGGTTTCTTTTTGGATTGAGAATGCTTATCTAATGCCTGAATTATCATTGTACCTTAAAATAAGAGAACTTCATTTTAAATTCAGAGGCTCATAGGCAGAAGGGACGGTAGCCTTGCCTCAGATGAGACTTTGTACACTGTACATTTGAGTGAAGTGAGTTAAGAATTTCGGGAACTTTTGTAAAAGCATGATTGTGTTTTCCTCTGAGAAGAACATGAGATTTTGGGAGTCAGGGACAGAATAATGTGGTTTGGCTGTGTGTTCCCACCAAAACTCACATGGAATTGTAATAATGAATGTTAGAGTGGGGCCATTTGAGAGGTGATTTAATCATGAACAGGAGAACAGGAGGGGATAGGG
>NW_022445226.1:0-2897 GCF_009761245.1 Sapajus apella
AAAAAAAAAAAAAAAAAATTGTAGAGATGGGTTGTTACTATGTTTCCTCAGCTGGGCTCAAACTCCTGGGCTTGAGAGATCCTTGGCCTAAGGCTCCCAAAATGCTGGGATTACGCGTGTGAGCCACTGCAGGTGTTTGGATTTTAGGGGTTAGCTGATAGGTGAGGAGAAGGACGAGGTGAGAGTGTTACTGAGCAAAACAGCTCACTGCTTGAAGTGCTAGACACTAGTACTATGACACTGGGTTTTGGGCTGAAGCAATTCTTACCATGTTGGGCAGATTTCATTAGTTTTTTGATAGTGGCAGGATCTCACTATGTTGCCCACCATGGTCTCACTCCTGGGCTGAAAAGATCCTTCTGCCTCAGCCTCCCAAACTACTGCGATTACAGTTGTGGGCCTGACACCAGGTTTGGGTTCAAACAGTTCTCCCACCTCAGTCTCCCCAGCAGCTGGGATTACATGTGTGTAATCCCTACAGAGTCTCACTCTGTCACCTAGGTTGAAGTGCAGTGGCATGATCTCGGCTCACTGCAACCACCTCCTCCCGGCTTCAAGCAATTCTTGTGCCTCAGCCTCCCGAGTAGCTGGGATTATAGGTGCCTGCCACCACGCCTGGCTAATTTTTATATTTTTAGTAGAGACAAGGTTTTACCATATTGTCCAGGCTGGTCTCTTAACTCCTGACCTCAAGTGATCCACCCACTTCGGCCTCCCAAAGTGCTGGGATTACAGGCGTGAGCCACCGTGCCTGGCCTAATTTTTGTATTTTTAGTAGAGATGGGGTTTCACTATGTTGGTCAGACTGGTCTCAAACTCCTGACCTCAGGTGATACGCCCACCTTGGCCTCCCAGAGTGCTGGGATTACAGGCGTGAGCCACCGCGCCCGGCCAAGAAAAGCTTTTTTTTTTTTTTGGAGACGGAGTTTCACTCATGTTACCCAGGCTGGAGTGCAATGGCGCGATCTCGGCTCACTGCAACCTCCGCCTCCTGGGTTCAGGCAATTCTCCTGCCTCAGCCTCCTGAGTAGCTGGGATTACAGGCACGCGCCACCATGCCCAGCTAATTTTTTTTTTGTAGTTTTAGTAGAGACAGGGTTTCACCATGTTGACCAGGATGGTCTCAATCTCTTGACCTCGTGATCCACCCGCCTCGGCCTCCCAAAGTGCTGGGATTACAGGCTTGAGCCACCGCGCCCGGCCCAATAAATCATATTATCATTTACCGTTTTGGTCTCTGTGACTCTTGATTTTTTGTTTGTTTGTTTGTTTTCCTTTCCTTTCTGATTCGGTAGCACTGATTTTTTAAAAGTCAATATTTTGGACTGTTCCCATCACACTATACGCCCTGGAAATTGATGTCTTTTCTCCTCTTTCTATTTATGTATTTATTTTTGAGACAGAGTCACTCTGTTGCTAGGCTGGAGTGCATGCAGTGGCTTGGTCTCGACTCACTATAACCTCCACCTCCTGGGTTCAAGCGATTCTCCTGCCTCAGCCTCCCAAGTTGCTGGGATTATAGGCATACACCACCACAGTCAGCTAATTTTTGTATTTTTAGTAGAGACAGGGTTTCATCATGTTGGCCAGGATGGTCTTGATCTGACCTCATGAGCTGCCTGCCTCAGCCTCCCAAAGTGCTGGGATTATAGGTGTGTGTGAACCACTGTGCCCGGTCTTTTTTTTTTGAGATGGAGTTTCGATCAGTTTCTCAAGTAGCTGGGATTACAGGCCCCTGCCACCATGCCCTGCTAATTTTTTTTTTTTTTTTGAGACGGAGTTTCACCCTTGTTACCCAGGCTGGAGTGCAATGGCGGGATCTCGGCTCACCGCAACCTCCGCCTCCTGGGTTCAGGCAATTCTCCTGCCTCAGCCTCCTGAGTAGCTGGGATTACAGGCACGCGCCACCATGCCCAGCTAATGTTTTATATTTTTAGTAGAGACGGGGTTTCACCCTGTTGACCAGGATGGTCTCGATCTCTTGACCTCGTGATCCACCCGCCTCGGCCTCCCAAAGTGCTGGGATTACAGGCTTGAGCCACTGCGCCCGGCTAATTTTTGTATTTTCAGTAGAGACAGGGTTTCACCATGTTGGTCAGGCTGGTCTTGAACTCCTGACCTCAGGTGACCCACCTGCCTCGGCCTCCGGAAGTGCTGGGATTACATGCGTGAGACACCACACCAGGCCCTTTTTGCCTCTTTCTAGGTTTTGGCAAATTATCATAAAAATAAATTCTAGTGACTTGAGAGTCTGTGCTAGCTGTGTTCCAGGTAACTTAGGATTCATTGCACTCACCTCTGTGGTCGGTTCTGTCCCCCTGTCTTTCGGGAAAGGCAAATATGAATTAGGTTTTTTCCTCTTGCGTAGACTGTGGTAGGTGATCTTGATTTACATGCAAATGTTTGCCCCTAATCTCCTTCTCTATCTCCTTTTGAAATTTTTCTTGTTTCTGAGAATCTGTGGGGAAAACAGGCATCAAGTCAAACGTTGCCATACGGGCGGACCCCCTGCGTCAGGCCTCAGGGGCTTGCGCAAAAAACATCGATCCTGATGAACAGGCATGCTGATACAGGCTGCAACCTGGATGAACCTTGAGGACACCAGGCTAAGAGAAAGAAACAGCCACAGAAGGCCACATGTTGTCGAGTCCGTGTATATGCAATGGCCAGACAGGCAAACCCAGGGAGGCAGGGAGTAGCTGAGTGGTTACTGGGGGCTGAGGCTAGGGAGGGATGGGAAGTGACTGCTCAGGAGCACGAGGTTTCTTTCTTTTTCTTTTCTTTTCTTTTTTTTTTTTTTTTTTTTTTAAGAGGGGGGGTGTCGTCGTTTTTCGGTGGGCTCCAATTGATCGACAGAAACCAGCCATAAAACCCACCCTCCCCACTTGGCCGGTATA
>NW_022445227.1:0-2897 GCF_009761245.1 Sapajus apella
TCTTTCTTTCTTTCTTTCTTTCTTTTTCTTTCTTCTTTCTTTCTTTTTTTAATAGATAGGGTTTTGCCGTGTTGGCCAGGCTGGTTTTGAACTCCTGAGCTCAAGCAATCCGCCCACCCAGTCTCTCAAAGTGCTAGCATTACAAGCATGAGACACTGCACCCTGCCAAGGATAGAATTTGAAAAATACAAATGTTGACATAGCACGGTGGCTCACACCTATAATCCCAGCACATTGGGAGGCTGAGGCAGATGGATTACCTAAGGTCAGGAGTTCAAGACCAGCCTGGGCAACAAAGTGAAACCCTGTCTCTACTAAAATACAAAAAATTAGCCAGGTGTGATGGTGTGTGCCTGTAGTCCCAGCTGCTTGGGAGGCTGAGGCAGGAGACTCAACTGAACCTGGGAGGTGGAGGTTGCAGTGAGCTGAGATCACACCATTGCACTTCAGCCTGGGCGACAGAGTGAGATAGTGAGATTCCGTCAAAAAAAAAAAAAAAAAAAAAAAAGCAAGTGTCTAACTTGGTCAGGAGACAAGATCTTTCAAGTACAGACGTCTCACATGAGCTCTTATCACCCTCAACAGAATCTTGTCACAAGACAAGGAAGGATCTTACCTAATAGCCTCTTGGTATCTGCTCTCTCTGAGGGCAATATCTGCTGTTAAGAAAATTGTTGTCTGTAACTTTGATCTTAACTGAGTAATTGCTGAGCTCTCAAGACCTTTAACTTATAAGCACATTTTGAGTTGTTTTTTTCCTGCTCTCTCTCTAGCCTAGGAATCCTTTCGGCCACTTTGGGCCTGTTTTGAGGTCCTAAGGTGGCAGATCGCCATCAGCTTGGCCATGTACTCTGCAGAAAACTTAGTGTTATAGCAGGTTGGTGCATGGTGGCTCATGCCTATAAGCCCAGCACTTTGGGAGGCTGAGACAGGCGGATCACCTGAGGTCAGGAGTTCGAGACCAGCCTGACCAACACAGTGAAACCCTGTCTCCACTAAAAATACAAAAAGTAGCCAGGCAGTGGCATGTGCTTATAATCCCTGCTTGAAACCAGGAGGTAGAGGTTGCAGTGAGCTAAGATCCCACCACTGCACTCCAGCCTGGGCAACAGAGTGAGACTCTGTCACAGAAAAAAGAAAAAGAAAATGTAGTGTTATATCAGCCAACCCAAAAGTTCCTCTTTCAGGTCATTAGTGAAAAATACCCCAGTAATAACATTTCTTTATAAAAGAGACCGTTTATAAATCAATCATCTCATTGTAATCAAACTTCTAGCTTCCATTCTTTCTCACCAGGTTCTGGTAAAATGGAATGGTTTCTATGGAGTCTCCTAGCTCAGTCAGTTTTCTGGCCAGCTTTGTCTCTCTCTTGCTTTCCACAGAAGATTCTCAAACAGCCCCATTCCCCTGAAACCTCCCAGGCTTCCATCGCTCCCAGCAAAGAGCCAGCCCACTACTTTATAGAGACAGGAGAGACTGTCAGACAGTTCCCCCTGCTATGCAGGTGCATCTGAGTAAATTTCTCTCTTTCTAGCTCATTCCAGCTGAAGAAGTATCATTCCTCTGATTAGGGCCAACCTTTAAATCTGTTCATTGACCCAGCATGATAATGGCCTGTGTCAATCCCAGCTGCTCAGGAGGCTAAGGTGGGAGGATCACTTGAGCCCAGGAGTTTGAGACCAGCCTGGGCAACATAGCAAGACCCCATCTCTTAAAAAAAAATCAATCGCCGGGCGTGGTGGCTCACGCCTGTAATCCCAGCACTTTGGGAGGCCAAGGTGGGTGGATCACGAGGTCAAGAGATCGAGACCATCCTGGTCAACATGGTGAAACCCCATCTCTACTAAAAGTACAAAAAATTAGCTGGGCATGGTGGCGCGTGCCGGTAGTCCCAGCTACTCAGGAGGCTGAGGCAGGAGAATTGCCTGAACCCAGGAGGCGGAGGTTGCAGTGAGCCGAGATCGCGCCATTGCACTCCAGCCTGGGTAACAAGAGCGAAACTCTGTCAAAAAAAAAAAAAAAAATCAATCAATCTGTGGATTGGCCTGTGCTCTAGGCCTTCTCCCTCCTCCCTCCTCTAGGGTCTCTGTCATTGATGGTCTCGTCTCTTGCATCCTTCTCATCGGTCTTTGCACCTTGTCCCATCTCCTCCGTCAAAATCCGTCTTCCTCCAGCAACCCTCCCTTTCATAGCCCAGCTTCTTGACTTACAATTCTTTTTATCCAGGGACCTCCTTCCTCCTTGGCTCCCCAGCACCCTCCCACTGGCTTCTGTTCCCCTGACTCCACTGAAACCATCCTCCCCAAAGTCACAACTACTTCCCTGCTGCTAAACCCAGTGTATATGTCTTGGTCGTTATCTAACGTATCTCCCCAAAGCATTGGGCTTTCCTGACTCACGTGTCTTTGAGAAGTTCTCTTCTGCTGGCCCCGTCCTCTCCCGCTTTCTTTCCTCCTTTTCCTTGTGCTGTTTGTTCTTGGTCTCATCTTCCTGATCCCTTCCTCCATGGCAGTTCTACCCTGGGCCCCCTACTCTCCCTGTACCCATCTTCCTGGAATTCTTTCGGTTCCAAGCGACAGAACCCAGACTCATAGTTTTGTTGGTAGTGGTGTTCTGCTTGGTTGCTCGTAACAGCCAAGCAAAGGGTTAGTTGAGTTTATGGAACTAACTATATTTGTGGTTGCATGATGAGCTCCATAAACTCAACCAATTAAAGCACCACGACCAATGAAACCTATGAAAAAGGAAATGCAGGCCGGGCGCGGTGGCTCACGCCTGTAATCCCAGCACTTTGGGAGGCCGAGGCGGGTGGATCACAAGGTCAAGAGATCGAGACCATCCTGGTCAACATGGTAAAACCCCGTCTCTACTAAAAATACAAAAATTAGCTGGGCATG
>NW_022445228.1:0-2897 GCF_009761245.1 Sapajus apella
GATTCTCCAAAGAAAGGGTTTCTCCACTGGTACATTCACACGTTTGTTTACCTCTGTAAGTTGAATATACACCTTGACAATCATTCTGCTACATAGCTCCGTTTTTGTTTTACAGCCAGATATTTCTCATTACACCCTATAGTCCCGTTCACTCAGGAATATCCAAACACAGCTTTCAGAAGAAACGTGTTTCTAACTCGCTGAATCTAAACATAGATGCAACTTCCTAAGGTGAATGAACACACAGCAGAGCAGTTTGAAAGAGACGTTTCTCCTGTGGTGTAGATACGATCTTACTGCTAATTCTTACAATCCTGTATAGGGCTGGAACTATTTTTTTCTAGATTCTCGAAAGAAAGGGTTTCTGAACTGCTACATTCACACATCTGTTTACCTCTGTAATCTGAATATACACCTTGACAATCATTCTGCTACATAGCTCTGTTTTTGTTTTAGAGCCAGGTATTTCTCATTACGCCCTATACTCCCATTCACTCAGGAATATCCAAACGCAGCTTTAAGAAGAAACGTGTTTCTAAGTCGCTGAATCTAAACATAGATGCAATTTCCTAAGTTGAACGAACACAATTCCTCCTTGCACTCTACACTGCCATTCATTCAGGAATATCGAAACGCAGCTTTTAGAAGAAACGTGTTTCTAACTCGCTGAATGTAAACAGAGTTACAACTTTCTAAGGTGAAGGAACAGCCAGCAGAGCAGTTTGAAAGAGACGTTTCTCCTCTGTTTTAGACACGATCTTACCGCTAATTCTTATGAGCCTGTATAAGGCTGGAAATATCTCTTTCCATATCCTCGAAAGGAAGGGATTCTGAACTGCTTCATCCACACATCTGTTTAACTATGTAAGTTGAATATACACCTTGACAATCATTGTCCTACATAGCTCCGTTTTTGTTTTAGAGCCAGATATTTCTCTTTACACCGTATACTCCCATTCACTCAGGGATATCCCAGCGCAGCTGTTAGAAGAAAATTGTTTCTAACTCGCTGATTCTAAACATAGATGCAACTTCCTAAGGTGAACGAACACACGGCCGAGCCGTTTGAAAGAGACGTTTCTCTTGTGGTTTAGTCACAACCTTACCGCTAATACTTAGGAGATTGTATATGGCTGGAAATATCTCTTTCCAGATTCTCAAAAGAAAGGGGATCCTAACTGCTACATTCACACATCTGTTTAACTCTGTAAGGTGAATATGCACCGTGACAATCATTCTGCAACATAGCTCCATTTCTCTTTTAGAGCCAGATATTTCTCATTACACCCTATACTCCCATTCACGCAGGAATATCCAAACGCAGCTTTTAGAAGAAACGTGTTTCTACCTCGCTAAACGAAACATACATGCAACTCCCTAAGGTGAACTAAGAAACCGCAGAGCCGTTTAAAAGAGACGTTTCTCCTGTGCTTTAGACGCGATTTACCGCTAATTCTTATGAGCCTGTATGTGGCTGGAAATATCTCTTCCCAGATTCTCCAAAGAAAGGGTTTCTGAACCAGTACATTCCCCCATCTGTTTACCTCTGTAAGTTGAATATGCACCTTGACTATCGTTCTGCTACATAGCTCCGATTTTGTTTTAGAGCCAGATATTTCTCATTACACCCTATACTCCCATTCACTCAGGAATATCCAAACGAAGCTGTTTGAAGAAACGTGTTTCTAACTCTCTAATTCAAAACATAGGTGCAACTTCCTAAGGTGAACGAACACACAGCACAGCACATTGAAAGAGACGTTTCTCCTGAGGTATAGATGAGATCATAACGCTAATTCTTGTGAGCCTGTATATGTCTGGAAATATCTCTTTCCAGATTCTCCAAAGAAAGGGTTTCTGAACTGCTACATTCACACATCTGTTTAACTCTGTAAGTTGAATATACAGCTTTACAATCATTCTGCTACATACCTCCGTTTTTGTTTTAGAGCCAGATATTTCTCATTACACACTATACTACCATTCACTCAGGAATATCCAAACGCAGCTTTTAGAAGAAACATGTTTCTAACTCGCTGAATCTAAACATAGATGCAACTTCCTAATGTGAACGAACACACAGCAGATCAGTTTGAAGGAGACGTCTCTCCTGTGGTTGAGACGCAACGATACCGCTAATTCTTATGAGCCTGTGTATGGCTGGAAATATCTCTTTTCAGCTTCTCCAAAGAAAGGGTTTCAGAACTGCTACATTCACACATCTGTTTAACTCTATTAGTTTAATACACACCTTCACAATCATTCTGCTACATATCTCTGTTTTTGTTTTAGACCCAGATATTTCTAATTACACACTATACTCCCATTCACTCAGGAATATCCAAACGCAGCTTTTAGAAGAATCGTGTTTCTATCTCGCTGAATCTAAACATAGATGAATCTGCCTAAAATGAAAGAACACACAGCAGAGCAGCTTCAAAGAAACGTTTCTGCTGTGGTTTACACGCGATCTTACCGCTAATTCTTATGAGACTGTATAAGGCTGGAAATATATCTTCCCATATTCTACAAAGAAACGGTTTCTGAACTGCTACATTCACAAATTTGTTTATCCCTGTATGTTGAATACACACCTTGACAAACGTTCTGTTACATAACTCCGTTTTTGTTTTAGAAGCAGATATTTCTCATTACATCCTATACTCCCATTTACTCAGGGATATCCGAACGCTGATTTTAGAAGAAACGTGTTTCTAACTAGCTCAATCAAAACATAGATGCAACTTCCTAAGTCGAACGAACACACAGCACAGCAGTTTGAAAGAGACGTTTCTCCTGAGATTTAGACGGGATCTTACCGCTAATTCTTGTGCGCCTGTGTATGGCTGGAAATATCTCTTTCCAGATTCTCCAAAGAAAGGGTTTCTGAAGTGCTA
>NW_022445229.1:0-1373 GCF_009761245.1 Sapajus apella
TTTTGGAGAAACGTGTTTCTAACTCGCTGAATCTAAACTTAGATGCAGCTTCCGAAGGTGAACGAACACACAGCGAAGCAGTTTGAAAGAAACGTTTCACCTGTGATTTAGATGCGATCTTAAAGCTAATTCTTAGGGGCCTGTATATGGCTGGAAATATCTCTTTCCAGATTCTCCAAAGAAAGGGTTACTGAACTGCTACATTCACACAATTGTTTAACTCTGTAAGTTTAATATTCACCTTGACAATCATTCTGCTACATAGCTCCGTTTTTGTTTTAGAGCTGGATATTTCTCATTACACTGTATACTCCCATTAACTCAAGAATATCGACCCGCAGCTTTTAGAAGAAACGTGTTTCTAACTCGCTGAATCGAAACATAGATGCAACTTCCTAAGGTCAACGAACACACAGCAGAGCAGTTTGAAAGAGGCGTTTGTCTTGTGGTTTACACGCGATCTTACCGCTAATTCTTATGAGCCTGTTTATGGCTGGAAATATCTCTTTCCAGATTCTCCAAAGAAATGGTTTCTGAACTGCTACATTCACACATCTGTTTAACTCCATATGTTGAATATACACCTTGACAATCATTCAGCTACATAGCTCCGTTTTTGTTTTACAGCCAGATATTTCTCATTACACCCTATACTCCCATTCACTCAGGAATATCCAAACTCAGCTTTTTGGAGAAACCTGTTTCTAACTCTCAGAATCTAAACATAGATGCAACTTCCTAAGGTGAACGAACACACATTGGAGCGGTGTGAAAGAGACGGTTCTCGTATGATTTAGATGCGATCTTAAAGCTAATTCTTAAGAGTCTGTATAGGGTTGGAAATATCTCTTCCAGATTCTCCAAAGAAAGGGTTAGTGAACTGCCACATTCACACAATTGTTTAACTCTGTAATTTTAATATACACCTTGACAATCATTCTGCTGCACAGCTCTGCTTTTGTTTTAGAGCAAGATATTTCTCATTACAACCATTATTCCCTTTCACTCAGGAATATTCAAACTCAGCTTTTAGAGGAAAGGTGTTTCTAACTCGCTGAATCTGAACATAGATGCAACTTCCGAAGGTGAATGAACACATAAGAGAGCAGTTTGAAAGAGACGATTCTCCTGTGGTTTAGACGCGATCTTACCGCTAATTCGTAGGAGCCTGTATACGGCTGGAAATATCTCTTTCCAGATTCTCCAAAGCGAGGATTATTCAACTGCTACCTTCACACAATTGTTTCACTCTGTAAGTTTAATATACACCTTGACAATCATTCTGCTACATAGCTCCGTTTTTGTTTTAGAGCCGGATATTTCTCTTTACAGTGTATAATCCCATTCACTCAAGAATATCGACACGCAGCTTT
>NW_022445229.1:1473-2896 GCF_009761245.1 Sapajus apella
CAAAGAAAGGTTTTCTGAACTGCTACATTCACATATCTGTTTAACGCACTAACTTGAATATACACCTTGACAATCATTCTGCTGCACAGCTCCGCTTTTGTTTTAGAGCCAGATATTTCTCATTACACCCATTATTCCCTTTCACTCAGGAATATTCAAATGCAGCTTTTAGAAGAAAGCTGTTTCTAACTCGCTGAATCTGAACATAGATGCAACTTCCTTAGGTGAACGAACATACAGCAGAGCAGTTTGAAAGAGACGTTTCTCCTGTGGTTTAGTGCGATCTTAAAGCTAATTCTTTTGAGCCTGTATATGGCTGGAAATATATCTTTCCAGATTCTCCAAAGAGGGGTTTTCTGAACTCCTACATTCACATATCTGTTTAACTCTCTAAGTTGAATATACACCTTGACAATCATTCTGCTACAAAGCTCCGTTGTTGTTTTAGAGCCAGATATTTCTCATTACACCCTATAAACCCATTCACTGAGGAATATCCAAACGCAGATTTTAGAAGAAACGTGTTTCTAACTCGCTGAATCTAAACATAGATGCAACTTCCTAAGGCGAACGAACACAGAGCAGAGCAGTTTGAAAGAGACGTTTCTCCTGTGGTTTAGACGCGATCTTACCGCTAAATCTTATGAGCCTGTATATTGCTGCAATTATCTCTTTCCAGATTCTCCAAAGAAAGTGTTAATGAACTGCTACATTCACACATCTGTTTAACTCTGTAAGTTGAACATACAACTTGACAATCATTCTGCTAAATAGCTCCGTTTTTGTTTTAGAGCTCGATATTTCTCATTACACCCTATACTCCCATTCACTCAGGAATATCCAAACGCCGCTTTTTGGAGAAACGTGTTTCTAACTCGCTGAATCTGAACATAGATGCAACATCCGAAGGCGAACGAACACACAGCGGAGCAGTTCGAAAGAGACGTTTCTCCTGTGATTCAGGTGCGATCTTAAAGCTAATTCTTAGGGACCTGTATATGGCGGGAAATATCTCTTTCCAGATTCTCCAAGGAAAGGGTTTTTGAACTGCTACATTCCCACATCTGTTTAACTCCATATGTTGAATATACACCTTGACAATCATTCAGCTACATAGCTCCGTTTTTGTTTTAGAGCCAGATATTTCTCATTACACCCTATACTCCCATTCACTCAGGAATATCGAAACCCAGCTTTTTGGAGAAACGAGTTTCTAACTCTCAGAATCTAAACATAAATGCAACTTCCTAAGGTGAACGAACACACATTGGAGCAGTTTGAAAGAGACCTTTCTCGTATGATTTAGATGCGATCTTAAAGATAATTCTTAAGAGTCTGTATATGGCTGGAAATATCTCTTTCCAGATTCTCCGAAGAAAGGGTTAGTGAACTGCCACATTCACACAATTGTTTAACTCTGTAA
>NW_022445230.1:0-2896 GCF_009761245.1 Sapajus apella
CCTGTGTCTCCTGGTGAAACCTCATTCATTGCCTACGGGCACTGAGGTCATCCAGGCCAGCAGTCACCCATGGCAGGGGTGCCAGGTACTGAGAGACTCAGGGCTCCTGCTTCCCTCCTGGGACTGTGCGAAAGATCCCTCCCACGAGCTCCTGCCCTGCTCCATCCTCTCTCCAGGGGGAGGGGCCTGGGCAACCTGGCTGAGGGAGA
Organism: Sapajus apella; assembly: GCF_009761245.1. Taxonomy (NCBI): domain Eukaryota; kingdom Metazoa; phylum Chordata; class Mammalia; order Primates; family Cebidae; genus Sapajus; species Sapajus apella. The sequence continues at coordinate 210 of NW_022445230.1, forward strand.
GGAGGTCACTCCCTGTGCTCCAGCCCAACCCCGCTTCCTCCCACCCCCAGAACTCAACTTTGGGGCCATGACTCTCAACAGCACGGATGCCACCAGTGAGCGTGACTTTGTGGGTGAGTCTTGAGGAGCCAGTCCCCTGTCCTGTGCCTCACTTTTGTCCCCTAGCCGAGCTTCTCTCTAGTCTCCTCCTACCCCTGTATGATCAGGCTGGTTGTGGTGATGGCTGCACACTGCATGCAAACTTTAAATGAGTAAATTGGTTGGGGCACGGTGGTGTAATTCTAGCACTGGCCAACATGGTGAATCCCTGTCTCTACTAAGAATACAAAATTTAGCTGGGTGTGGTGGCGGGTGCCTGTAATCCCTGCTACTCAGGAAGTTGAGGCAGGAGAATCACTTGATTCCGGGAGGCCAAGGCTACAGTGAGCCAAGATTGAGCCACTGCACTCCAGCCTGGGCAACAAGAACAAAACTCCATCTCAAAAAAACTAAATAAATAAAAAATAAAATAAAATAAAATAAATAAATGAGTAAATTGTATGTGAATGGTATCTCACCAGAGGCCAGGAGGTGGCAGCCCGGGGCTTACCTGTAGGCATATGGTCTGAAACTCGGGCTCAAGCCATCTTCTGCCTTGTCCTTCCAAGTGCTGGGATTACAAATGTGAGCCACTGCACCTAGCCTGTTTTTTGTTGTTGTTTTAAATAAACCAGCTTTTATTACCTGCAGGTGTGACGTCCTCAGCCATCCTGCTGAGATGGGTCATGCACAGCAAAGCCCAGAACAGGAGCTTGGCTGGAAGGGAGAAAAGGTTTCAGACCTCCTCCCACCCCCTGTATGCCCAGGCTGGGTGGGGACAGGAGAGGCCTGGTGACTGGGAACCTTTTCTCCTCCCAGCCAAGTTCCCGTATTGGGCTTCGCTGTGCATGACCCATCTCAGCAGGATGGCCAAGGACCTCATCCTCTAGGGCACCAAGGAATTCAGCTTCGTGCAGCTCTCGGATGCCTACAGGTAAGCCCTGAGCTGAGAAGCCCTGAGCTGCCACCTCCTGCCCCTCCTGGCCTCTGTATTCCCCACCCACCACTTGCAGCTTCCCTCCTCTCCGCCCCACCTCTCTGCCGGATCTGGCCAGTGCCCTGCTGGACCAGCCAAGGTTCCAGCCCCTTCAGTGTCCACACCTCTGTCCCCAGCACCGCAGCAGCCTGATGCCCCAGAAGAAAAACCCTGACAGCTTGGAGCTGATCCAGAGCAAGGTGAGGCATGTGTTTGCGCGGGTGAGCAGGGCAGGGAGAGGGGCGGGCCCTCTGTGCAGATGGGGGGTGGTGGCCAGGGGGCAAGATCCCAGGTCCAGCCCCTGTCCCTCCCTCTTCCCACAGTGTGCTGGGCTCCTCATGACCCTCAAGAAACTTCCAGCACCTACAACAAAGACTTACAGGTGTGAGGCTGGGGTAGTGGCCAGTGGAGGCCCGCTGCCTACATACCACATGCCAGTTCTCGGGGCTCTGGCACACCCAGGCAGGGGTCCCCCAGGATTGCCATACATCCTCCCATCCGTGGCTGCCCTTGGAGCTCTCTGCCCTTCCTTTCTTGGGGTGCTGAGTGTTCTTCCCATGGAAGGCAGTGAGGATGCCTCAGTGGGGGTGGGGCTGTGGGGACCCTGGGTGCCAGGGGGCTGCTAGGCCCTCACCTGCTGCCATGTGCCTCCCAGGACAAGGAAGCTGTGTTTGATGTGTCAGATACTGTGAGTGCCGTGTTCCAGGTGGCCACTGGCGTCATCTGTATGCTGCAGGCAAGACACCACCCACCTGCCTCTCCTCCCCTAAGTCCCAGACACTGGAGTGGGCATGCCAGGAGGGTGGCCTTGGGAGGAGGTGAGGCGGGGCTGGAGGACCTGGGGCAGGGAAAGGAGAGGTGTGTTCGCTCCTGCTCCCGGGGAACAGGGAAGAGACAGAAACTGCTGCCACACAATGGAAGTAGATGAGACTCAAGGGGCCTGAGGCTCATCAACAGAACCCTTTTAAAAAGGAAAATTTATACAAAAGTCCAGTATGGTGGCTCATGCCTGGAATCCCACACTTTGGGTGCCGAAGCAGGTGGAGCACTTGAGGCCAGGGATTTGAGACCAGCCTGGCCAACATGGTATAACCATATCTCTACTAAAAATACAAAAATTAGCCGCGCATGGTGGCCCACACCTGTAATCCCAGCTACTCAGGAGGCTGAGGCAAGAGAATTGCTTGAACCTGGGAGATGGAGGTTGCAGTGAGCCAAGATCATGCCACTGCACTCCAGCCTGGACGACAGTGAAACTCCCTCTTCAACTAGGTAAATAAATTAAATATCTAAAAAAATTATTTTTTACAGACAAGGTCTCTCTCTGTCACCAGGCTGGAGTGCAGTGGTGCAGTCGTAGCTCACTGCAGCCTTGAACTCCTGGGTTCAAGTGATCCTCCCACTTCAGTCTCCAGAGTATCTGGGCCTACAGGCGTGCACCACCACACCTGGCTAATTGTTTTATTTTTGTAGAGACAAGGTCTCCCTATGTTGCCTAGGCTGGTCACAAACTCCTGGCCCCAAGCCATCCTTCCACCTTCATCTCCCAAAGTGCGGGGATTACATGAGCTACTTTCCCTGGCCGGCTTCTTTTAAAATCAATTATTATGGGAAATTTCTGAATATAACAGCT
>NW_022445231.1:0-2895 GCF_009761245.1 Sapajus apella
TATTTCTCATTACACCCTACACTCCCAATAAACCAGGAATATCCAAATGCAGCTTTTAGAAGAAACCTGTTTCTAACTCGCTGAATCTAAACATAGATGCAACTTCCTAATGTGACCAAGCACAGCGGAGCAGTTTGAAAGAGACGTTTCTCCTGTGATTTGGATGCGATCTTAAAGCTAATTCTTAGGAACCAGTATATGGCTGGAAATATGTCTTTCCAGATTCTCCAAAGAAAGGGTTAGTGAACTGCTACATTCACGCATCTGTTTAACTCTGTAAGTTCAATATACACCTTGACAATCATTCTGCTACATAGCTCCGTTGTTGTTTTAGAGCCCGATATTTCTCATTACACCCAATACTCCCATTCACTCAGGAATATCCAAACGCCGCTTTCTGGAGAAACGTTTTTCTAACTCGCTGAATCTAAACATAGATGCAACTTCCTAAGGTGAAAGAACACACAGCAGAGCAGTTTGAAAGAGACATTTCTAATGTGATTTAGACGCGATCTTATAGCTAATTCTTAACAGTCTCTATACTGCTGGAAATATCTCTTTCCAGATTCTCCAAAGAAAGGGTTATTCAACTGCAACATTCACACAATTGTTTAACTCTGTAAGTTTGATATACACCTTGACAATCATTCTCTTACATAGCTCCGTTTTTGTTTTAGAGCCGGATGTTTCTCATTTCACTGTATACTCCCGTTCACTCAAGAATATCGACACGCAGTGTATAGAAGAAACGTGTTTCTAACTCGCTGAATCGAAACATAGATGCAACTTCCTAAGGTCAACGAACACACAGCAGAGCAGTTTGAAAGACACGTTTCTCCTGTGGTTTAGACGCGATCTTACCGCTAATTTTTATGAGCCTGCTTATGGCTGTAAATATCTCTTTCCAGATTCTTCAAAGAAAGTGTTTCAAGGCTGCTACATTCACACATCTGTTTAACTCTGTAAGTTGAATATATAGCTTGACAATCATTCTGCTACATTGGTCCCTTTTTATTTTACAGCCAGATGTTTGTTATTACACCCTATACTCCCATTCACTCAGGAGTATCCAAACGCAGCTTTTAGAACAAACGTGTTTCTTACTCGCTGAATCGAAACGTAGATGCTACTTCCTAAGGTCAACGAACACATACCAGAGCAGTTTGAAAGAGACGTTTCTCCCGTGGTTTAGACGCGATCTTACCGCTTATTCTTATGAGCCTGTATATGGCTGGAAATATCTCTTTCCAGGTTCTCCAAAGAAAGGATTTCTGAACAGCTACATTCACATATCTGTTTAACTCTGTAAGTCGAATATACACCTTGACAATCATTCTGCTACATAGGTTCGTTTTTGCTTTAGAGCCAGATATTTCTCATTACACCCTATACTCCCATTCACTCAGGAATATCCAAACGCAGCTTTTTGGAGAAACGTGTTTCTAACTCGCTGAATCTAAATATAGATGAAACTTACTAAGATGAACGAACACACAGCAGAGCAGTTTGAAAGAGACGTTTCTCCTGTGATTTAGACGCGATCTTAAAGCTAATTCTTAAGAGCCTGTTTATGGCTGGAAATATCTCTTTCCAGATTCTCCAAAGAAAGGGTTAGTCAACTGCAACATTCACAGAATTGTTTAACTCTCTATGTTTAATATACAACTTGAGATTCATTCTGCTTCATAGCTCCGTTTTTGTTTTAGAGCCAGATATTTCTCATTACGCCCTATACTTCCATTCACTCAGGAATATCCAAACGCAGCTTTTAGAAGAAACGTGTTTCTAACTCACTGAAAGGAAACATAGATGCGACTTCTTAAGGCCAATGAACACACAGCAGAGCAGTTTGAAAGAGACGTTTCCCCTGTGCTTTAGACGCGATCTTAAGGATAATTCTTATGATCATTTATGTGGCTGGAAATATCTCCTTCCAGATACTCGAAAGAAAGTGTTTCAAAACTGCTACATTCACACTTCTGTTTAACTCTGTAAGTTGAATATACACCTTGAAAATCAATCAGCTACATAGCTCCGTTTTTGTTTTACAGCCAGATATATCTCATTACACCCTATACTCCCATTCACTTACGAATATCCAAACGCAGCTTCTACAGAAACGTGTTTCTAACTGGCTGAATCTAAACATAGATGCAACTACCTAATGTGGACGAACACACAGTAGAGCAGTTTGAAACAGACTTTTCTCCTGTGATTTAGAGGCGATCTTAAAGCTAATTCTTAAGAGCCTGTATATGGCTGGAAATATCTCTTTCCATATTCTCCAAAGAAAGTGTTTCAAAACTACTACATTCACACATCTGTTTAACCCTATAAGTTGAATATACAGCTTGACAATCATTCTGCTAGGCAGCTCCGTTTTTGTTTTAGAGCCAGATATTTGTCATTACACCCTATACTCACATTCACTCAGGAATATCGAAACGCAGCTTTCAGAAGAAACGTGTTTCTAACTCGCTGAATCTAAACATAGATGCAATTTCCTAAGGTGAATGAAGACATAGCAGAGCACTTTGAAAGAGACGTTTCTCCTGTGGTTTAGATGCGGTCTTACCGCTAATTCTTATGAAAATGTATATGGCTGGAAATAACTCTTTCCAGCTTCTCCAAAGAAACGGTTTCTGAACTGCTACATTCACACATCTGTTTAACTCTGTAAGTTGAATATACACCTTGACAATCATTCTACTACAAACCTCCGTTTTTGTTTTAGAGCCACATATTTCTCATTACACACTATACTCCCATTCACTCAGGAATATCCAATCGCAATTTTAGAAGAAACGTGTTTCCAAATCGCTGTATCTAAACATAGATGCAACTTCCTAAGGTGAACGAACAAATAGCAGATCAGTTTGAAAGAGACGTTTCTCC
>NW_022445232.1:0-2895 GCF_009761245.1 Sapajus apella
TTTTTTTTTCTATTTTTACATTTTATATAACTCATAAAATAGTGTTTGTATAAAAATTACAAAGTTGCTGGAGAGCATACAATTTCCAAAAATGTCCTGGGTTTTTGTTACATTCAGTTTTCTAAGGATGCCCTCCAATCAATGGTAAAATGCAGACATGATGTGAGATTTCATATCTTTGATAAAACTGTTCTCATTATTTTGTATCCTCACAGTATTAACTCTGATATCCACTTTGTGCAGGGCCTGCTACTACTAGGATGTCAGAAAAACATTAAGGCTGGATCTACAAGAGGCAAGTGTTTCCAAACAGCAGTAATAGCCCCTTGACCCCCACCCCACTTCATATATCTATACAGTCTTTCTACAGCCAGGCAGGATGCAAGCTCACAACTTCCACTCATGAGTCTCGAGATCCCTTCTTGACTGGACAAGAAGCAAACATTTGGAGGGAACACTGGAAACGGAGACTGTCTCTAAAAGAATCCAGTGGCCACGCTGTGGTGTGGTCAGGCCAGCACCTGTTGCCAATTAAATAGCCAATCTATTCCCCACTAAGTAGGTGCCACTGGTTGGTTGGTTGATGATTGCTGCTAGTTGGTACCCTCCCCAGTGAGAAAGATTGATGCACGTCCTTTTACACAAGCTTTCCAGAGAAGTTGACTTTGCTGAAGTTTGGAGATGATGGAGAGAATTTACTTTGGAGAAACAGAAATATCTATAAAATAACATTTTAAATTCCTGTTTCTACAAAGTCTTGTAATCATTTCTGTAACTTGGCTTACAAACTCCTGCCCTGCTGTTCAGGCTTCTAGCTGTTCTGTCTCCCAGGCTCCATACTTCATATAATAAAAAAATCATATTTTCTTCTTCTTTATTTTTGAAATGGAGTCTGACTCTGTCGCCCAGGCTGGAGTGCAATGGCGCAATCTTGGCTAACTGCAACCTCCGCCTCCCAGGTCCAATCAATTCTAGTGCCTCAGCCTCCCTAGTAGTTGGGATTACAGGCACCTGCCACCACACCTGGCTAATTTTTGTATTTTTAGTAGAGACGGGATTTCACCATGTCGGTCAGGCTGGTCTCGAACTTCTGGCCTCAAATGATCTACCCACCCCAGCCTCCCAAAGTGCTGGGATTACAGGCATGAGCCACCATGCCTGGGGCCCCTTAAAAGTCCTATTTTCTTATACAGAAAGATTGAAGTCACTGCAATCTTCTTCAAACTCATCTCAAGGCCTCCAATACACAGTTGAAGAGCCAGAAGAAACTTTGAAAGTATGGCTGCTTGGGTCAGCCACAGCACATTTTCAGAACACAGACAAATATTTCTCCATTTTTAGTCACAAGGTAGATTGTAAGGCACAAAGAATGACTTCCTGATTATCAGAACAATCAAATAATAAAAGCAGTGCCCAGAGAAAATTATAATGTGCCACAGTTGAAAATGCTGTGAAAAGGCAAATGACAATCTCTCCTGGATAAAGTGCCTAGAATAAGATTATATTTTAGAAATCTGAAATCATCCTTGATAACAAATTTCTTACTTTGTGTGTGCATGCATCTCCATGTGTTTTTGTTTTTATCTCATTAAAAATTTTTCCACTTCAGCAAGTGCATCATTGACAATGTCTCTCAATTTTCTTTGTGATAGTTAATTTCCACATAAGCAGTCATCAAATTATAACATAATTCTAAACTACATTCATGCAATAGGCTAGGTTCTAAAACTCTGGAAAAGAGTAAATATCTTTTTCCTTAGAAAAGCATGCACATTCAATGTTTCTGACCCACTTTTCTCATCAAACTTCAAAGAGTACAGATGAAAGAAGCTGAAAAGGTTAAACCTCTGAACACTTATTACTTTTACGTATTAATGAGAAATACATAAGTGAATTTGTGACTTTCATGCTGTTTAAAATAGCCTTATTAAAGAGCCATAATTGTGTGTGTGTGTGTGTGTGTGTGTGTGTGTGTGTGTGTTGGTACTCACCATAAGTTGCATTTGAAGTACTCTTTGATGACATCAGTGGCCTGACACTCCTTGCCATCATCCATCACATCTACACAACTGCCATCAACCACTTTACAGGACTCTGTCAATTTCACAGAGGACTACTCATTCCTCTAGATTCTTGTTGTCATCAGCATTAAGGTGGTTGATTCAGTCTTCAGCACAAAGGGCCTCCACCAACTTGACATACACAGGCTCATCACAGTTGATGCAAGCACACAAAGATAGGCTTGGCACTTGTTTAAGACTTTGGCAGCTTCAAGAATTCCATGTGCTAGTCCATCATGGATAAGGGTGGTCTTCAGCACCTCTTGTAAGGCAGTATTAACATCCATTATACCTCCAGCAGTAATGCCTTCCTCGGCCATGGCAGTGGGTTACCTGTGAAGCGGGATCTTGAACGCACCTGAACCTCCACCGCCACATGACTGGGTGGTGGCAGGGTAAGAAGAGGCATAATTTACATATCTTGAAATTTGTTCATCATAGTACAATGATTTCTTATAAATTTATAGAGTTGTATAATTTACACAACCACCACTATTCACTTAAAAAATATTTTCATCACTCCAAAAAAGTTCCTACTCTCAGATCCAGGAAACAATTGGTTTTTTTTTTTTTTAGTCTGTATAAGATTTGCCTTTTCTTTAGTTTTCTTGTAAATGAAATTATACAAGAGAGTCTTCTGTGTCTGGCTTCTTTCACTTAACATAATGTTTTAGGGTTCATTCATGTTGTAGCATGTATCAATAGGCATTACTTTTTATTGCTGAATATTATTCCACTTTGTAGATAATGTATCACATTGTATTTATCCACTTATTAGTTTGTGAACATCTGAATTGTTTTCACTTTTGGCTATTATACATAATGCTATTATGAA
>NW_022445233.1:0-248 GCF_009761245.1 Sapajus apella
TACTTGTCCCAGCTACCATGAAGGCTGAGGCAGGGGGTGGGGATTGCCTGAGCCCAGGAGTTCAAGGTTACAATGGGCTATGATTGTGCCACTGCACTCCAGCCTGGGTGACCCTGTCTTTAAAAAAATGCATTTGGGGCCAGGTGTGGTGGCTCATGCCTATAATACCAGAACTTTGGGAGGCCAAGGTGGGTGGATCACCTGAGGTCAGGAGTTTGAGACCAGCCTGGCTAACATGGTGAAACCCC
>NW_022445233.1:348-2895 GCF_009761245.1 Sapajus apella
TAATAAAATGTTGAACAGCTCGTGTAACTTACCGAATACTATCCTGAGAGTGCAAAGCAGAATGGTGATATGGGTACTTGAAGTATGATTTCTACTGAATGACATTGCTTTCACATCATTGTAAGGTTAAAAAATTCTAAGTTGAGGCCGGGCGCAGTGGCTCATCCCTGTAATCCCGCACTTTAGGAGGCCAAGGTGGGTGGCTCTCTTGAGCTCAGGAGTTCGAGACCAGCCTGGCCAACATGGTGAAACTCTATCTCTACTAAAAATACAAAAATTAGCCAAGCGTGATGTGGGCACCTGTAATCCCAGCTACTGGGGAGGCTGAGGCAGGAGAATTGCTTGAACCTGGGAGGTGGAGGTTGCAGTGAGCCAAGGTTGCCCCACTACACTCCAGCCAGGGCAACAGAGCAAGACTCTGTCTCAAAAAAATAGAAAAATTCTAAGTCGAAACATCATTAAGTCAGGGACCTTCTGTACACAAAGTGCCTGGGAACAAAGACAAGAAGAGAGTGAGGACTCACACAAGTCCAGAATGGGGGAATAGAGTCAGAGAAGTGAGATGTGAGCTGGGCCTGGGCCCCAAGTAGGAATTCGAGGCGGAAGGGAAAGGAAGTCTTCGCAGAGGAAACAGCATGAAAGGCACATGGAGGCTGCAAGGTCTCTGGATTCAGAAAGCAGTGAGGAGCCCAGTGTGGCTTCCGGAAGGGACCAGGGAGGGAGAGAGGAGACCTGCAGGCTGGCGATGAGGGTGGGTGGGGCCGCGGAGGCCCTGAGCTTGCCCCCTGAAGGGGACGCCTCTTAGGATCTGGAGTTGGTGGTCCAGATGACAGGGGAGGAAGAGGGTAACCCGTGGTGGCACTCCGTGGAGAGGAGAAGTCAGATACGAGACCTGTCCACGAGGCAGGCTCCGAACCTCCAGAACTGGTGCAGAACCCCTGCCAGGCCTGCAAAGAGAGACAGGCAGGGCCTCTGCAAGCACCAGGCTGATTTGGATGGTCGCAAGTGTGGGCATCACAAACAGCAGCACAGGGCCCAATCCCGTTTACACATGCGTTTTATCAACCCAACATTTTACATTTGAATTGGTTGCTAGAATTTTTTTTTTTTTTTTTTTTTGGGGAGGAGGCTTGCTCTGTCACCGAGGCTGGAGTGCAGTGGTGCTTTCTGGGCTCACTGCAACATTTGACTCCCAGGTTCAAGCGATTCTCCTGCCTCAGCCTCCCAAGTAGCTGGGATTATAGGCACCCACCACCACGCCCAGGTAATTTTTATATTTTTAGTAGAGATGGGGGTTTCACCATGTTGGCCAGGCTGGTCTTGAACTCCTGACCTCAGGTGATCCTCTTGCCTCAGCCTCCCAAAGTGCTGGGATAACAGGCATGAGCCACTCTGCCTGGCCGGTTGCTAGAATTTAAGAATCAGATTTTACACAAAAATCTAGACTTCTAGCTTCTCATGGAAAACTGGAAGACGTGGCAGCTCCAGGCCCATGTTCCTTTTTTTTTTTTTTTTCAAAAAAAAAAAAAATTTTTTTTGAGATGGGGTTTCACCATGTTGGCCAGGATGGTCTTGATCTCTTGACCTCATTATCTACCTGCCTCGGCCTCCCAAAGTGCTGAGATTACAGACGTGAGCCACCGCACCCAGCCCCCATGTTCCTATATAACAGCTGTCAGCTGGGACTGTGTAGTTTGCCACACTCCCCATCACTCCCTAGTGTCTCTCATATGTAGCCTTCTTCCTTCATGTGTGTGCGGCCTCCCTGGCTCCTGTCAGCACTGAAGTGTGCAGCTCGTTCTCCAAGACCTGTTGTTACTGCAGACGCCCCTACTTCTGTGAAGAATTGTATTTAGGTTGAACCAACTCCACGGGCCCGGGTGCAGTGGCTCACTCACTCCTGTAATCCAACACTTTGGGAGGCCCAGGTGGAGGATCACTTGAGCCCATCAGTTTGAGAATGGCCCAGGCAAGATGGCAAGACCCCGTTTCCACAAAAAAATTTAGAAGTTAGCCAGGTGCAGTGGTGCACACCTGCAGTCCCAGCTACTCAGAAGGCTTAGGCAAGAGAATCGCTCAGGAATTCAAGGCTTCAGTGAACTATGATCATGCCACTGCACTCCAGCCTGGTTAGCAAAGGGAGACCCCCATCTCTAAGACAAAACAAAATACCCAACTCCATCCAGGTGGGGATTTAATCCCAAATCCACATAAGAGCTTTACTTCCCGATGGTGAGCCTCTCCTGTCTGTTTCTTGCCCTGAGCCTTCCAGCCCTTTGGGCCTCACTCTAGGTGGGGCCAGCAGGCATCTTCCATCATCCCAGGAGACTGATTATGAAGCTGCTATCCTCCTGTTTCCCCCAGGAGCATCCTGTTTTCCAGCTCTGCCTCTGACTTAGGAATTGTAAAATACAGTCACTGATCACAGCAGCAGCAGGAACCTCTAGCCCACTGTGCTAATTCCCCTGGGGCTGCCATAACAAATTACCATGAACTGGCCAGGCATGACCAGTGCGGTGGCTCACACCTGTAATCCCAGCACTTTGG
>NW_022445234.1:0-2894 GCF_009761245.1 Sapajus apella
AAAAAAAATCAATAAATCCAGGAGTTGGTTTTTTGAAAAGACAATAAAATAAGCAGAACATTAGCCAGATTAATAAAAAAGAAAAGAGAATAACCAAATTGATGCAATAAAAAATGATAAAGGGGATATCACCACAGATTCCACAGAAATTCAAACCATCATCAGAGATTATTACAAACAACTCTATGCACATAAACTAGTAAACCTGGAAGAAATGGATAAATTCCTACCAAGCCTAAACCAGGAAGAAGCTGAAACCCTGAACAGACCCATAATAAGGTCTGAAGTTGAGGCAGCAATTAAGAGCTTACCACCCAAAAAAGCCCAGGTCCAGATGGGTTCACAGCCAAATTCTACCAGACACACAAAGAGGAGCTGGTACCATTCCTTCTGAAACTATTCCAAACAAGACAAAAAGAGGGAATTCTTCCCAAATCATTTTATGAGACCAACATCATCCTGATTCCAAAACCTGGCAGAGACTCAACAAGAGAAGAAAACTTCAGGCCAATATCCATGATGAACATAGATGCAAAAATCTTCAATAAAATACTGACAAGCCGATTGCAACAGCACATCAAAAAGCTTATCCACCATGATCAAGTAGGCTTCATCCCCGGGATGCAAGGCTGGTTCAACATACGCAAGTCTAGAAATGTAATTCACCACATAAACAGAACCAAAGACAAAAACCACATGATTATCTCAACTGATGCAGAGAAGGCCTTTGACAAAATTCAACAGCCCTTTATGCTAAAAACCCCCAATAAGCCATGTATTGATGGAACGTATCTCAAAATAATAAAAGCTATTTATGACAAACCAACAGCCAATATCATACTGAGTGGGCAAAAACTGGAAGCATTACCCTTGAAATGTGACTCTAGACAAGGATGCCCTCTCTCACCACTCCTATTCAATATAATACTAGAAGTTCTAGCCAGAGCAACCAGGCAAGAAAAAGAAATAAAGTGTATTCAAATAGGAAAGGAGGAAGTCAAATTGTCTCTATTTGCAGACGACATGATTGTATATCTAGAAGACCCCATCGTCTCAGCCCAAAAGCTCCTGAAACTGATAAGCAACTTCAGCAAAGTCTCAGGATACAAAATCAATGTGCAAAAATCCCAAGCATTCCTATACATCAATCACAGACTTAAAGAGAGCCAAATCAAGAACGAACTTTCATTCACAACTGCCACAAAGAGAATAAAATACCTAGGAATACAACTAACAAGGAACGTAAAGGACCTCTTCAAGGTGAACTACAAGCCACTGCTTAACGAAATAAGAGAGGACACAAACAGATGGAGAAACATTTCATGTTCATGGTTAGGAAGAATCAATATCATGAAAATGGCCATACTGCCCAAAGTAATTTACAGATTCAACGCTATCTCCATCAAGCTACCAAGGACCTTCTTCACAAAACTGGAAAAAACCACCTTAAGCTTCATATGGAACCAAAAGAGAGACCGCATAGCCAAGTCAATTCTAAGCAAAAAGAACAAAGTGGGAGGCATCACACTACCAGACTTCAAACTATACTACAAGGCTATAGTAATCAAAACATCATGATGCTGGTACCAAAACAGAGATATAGACCAATGGAACACAACAGAGGTCTCGGAGGCAACACAACATATCTACAACCATCTGATCTTTGACAAATCAGACAAAAACAAGCAATGGGGAAAGGATTCCCTGTATAATAAATGGCGTTGGGAAAACTGGCTAGCCATGTGTAGAAAGCAGAAACTGGACCCCTTCCTGACACCTTACACTAAAATTAACTCCAGATGGATTAAACACTTAAACATAAGACCTAACACCATAAAAACCCTAGAAGAAAATCTAGGCAAAACCATTCAGGACGTAGGTGTAGGCAAGGACTTCATGACCAAAACACCAAAAGCACTGACAACAAAAGCCAAAATAGACAAACGGGACCTAATCAAACTCCACAGCTTCTGCAGAGCAAAAGAAACAGTCATTAGAGTGAATCAGCAACCAACAGAATGCGAAAAATATTGTGCAGTTTACCTATCCGACAAAGGGCTGATATCCAGAATTTACAAAGAACTAAAACAGATTTACAAGAAAAAAACAAACAAGCCCATTCAAAAGTGGACAAAGGATATGAACAGACACTTTACAAAAGAAGACATACATGAGGCCAACAAACATGAAAAAATGCTCATCATCACTGGTCATCAGAGAAATGCATATCAAAACAACATTGAGATACCATCTCATGCCAGTTAGAATGGTGATCATCAAAAAATCTGGAGACAACAGATGCTGGAGAGGATGTGGAGAAATAGGAATAGTTTTACACTGTTGGTGGGAGTGTAAATTAGTTCAACCATTGGGGAAGACAGTGTGGCCATTCCTCAAGGACCTAGAAATAGAAATTCCATTTGACCCAGCAATCTCATTACTGGGTATATATCCAAAGGATTATAAATTGTTCTACTATAAGGACACCTGCACACGAATGTTCATTGCAGCACTGTTTACAATAGCAAAGACCTGGAACCAACCCAAATGCCCATCAATGATAGACTGGACAGGGAAAATGTGGCACATATACACCATGGAATATTATGCAGCCATCAAAAATGATGCGTTTGTGTCCTTTGTAGGGATGTGGATGAACCTGGAAACCATCATTCTCAGCAAACTGACCGAAGAGCAGAAGATCAAACACCACATGTTCTCACACATAGGTGGGTGTTGGACAATGAGAACACATGGACACAGGGAGGGGAACAATACACACTGGGGTCAGTTGGGGGGAAATAGGGGAAGAACGGTGGTGGGTGGGGAGTTGGGGAGATATGCAAAGGGAGAGATGCCAGATGTAGGTGATGGGGAGGAAGGCAGCAAATTAC
>NW_022445235.1:0-2894 GCF_009761245.1 Sapajus apella
CCTGAGACTGGCTGAGTCAGTCCTCACTGAGGCCCAAGCAGCAGGGACACCTGTGAAGCTTCCCTCTTGTATCATGGTTTAGCCAAAGATTTAGTTTTCATTTAAACCCCCAAATCCTGTCACTTGAAATTCTGAGCCCTGCAGAGATGTGTTCACTGCTTCAATTTGGAGAAAAGTCTCCAGATGAACGAGTTCCTGCATCTGTCTGCATTTTCAAATCTCTCTAATTTAGAGATCAGATACGATTGCAGAGCAGAAACTCTGATAAAGTAGGTGTAGAAGAGTGTGTTATATAACCAAGGGAGATGAGAGAACGTGAAAGCTTCCCAGTTTCCTTCACCTCTAACCCACGTGGTCTACATTTCCAAGATACATACAGTTGAGGACATGGACAGCAGAGACTGGGGGCTGGAAGTTCCAGGTTTAGAGCCACAGGTTCATCTTCCTGTTCCACCAGCAGATCTAATCCCCTTAAGCACATCAGAGATAAGGTGTCCTCAGCCGCCCTGTTTCCCTCTATGTGACTCAGTGTCCAACAGCTATGAATGACCTTTTTCTTCACAATCAAATTCGGGTGTAGACTCAGCAGTGGACACGGTCCTCCCAAGCACAGGGGTCAGAGTCAGCAGCACAGACTCTGGCTTGTAGGCACAGTGTGCACGGCTGCACGCACATTCAGCACAGCCCCACTGTGTGGAAACAGTCCACTGTCACCAGAGAACACTGTCGTCTTGGGGGTACTTTCTACAAAATTCTTCACAAGCCTCAGCAAAGGCTCCTGGTTTAGAAATGCTGGCTGGAGTCAGCTGACGATCCAATATGAGCATGGGAAGTTTGAGTATTCTTCCTGGCAACAAACCAGCAGCTTCAATAGACATTCCTGGAAAACGGAAGTGTGTGACCTAGGACCAGACAGGAGATCACTGTTAATTAGGGAAAGAGTGAGAGAGAGAGAGAGGAAGTTGAGCTGTAGCATGTAGATCAGAGAAAGTGGTGCTTAGTACACAGTTCTTTCCATTTTTAACTGTTGTATGATTTCAAAATTAAACTAGTATTTTATTTTTGCTTCCAGAATATGCAACATTTTTACTTTGGTAAAATACAGATAACATAATGTTTTATCTTTCTAAGCAATTTTAAATGTGTAATTAAGTGCAGTAAGTACAGTAAAAATGTTGTGCAAACATCTCCACTATCCAACCCGAGAGCTTTTTCATCAGCGCAAACAGAACCTCTGTATGTATTAGACAGCTACTTTAGAAACTTTGGACATTGTGGACAAAATGACAATTCACACAATTGAATTAAAAAGAAAATCCCATCTGGGCGTGGTGGCTCATACCTGTAACCCTAGCACTTTGGCAGGCCGATATGGGTGGATCACCTGAGGTCAAGTGTTCGAGACCAGCCTGGCCAATGTGGTAAACCCCGCCTCTACTAAAAAAAAAAAAAAAATAGCCGGATGTGGTGGCAGGCCCCTGTAATTCCAGCTACTCAGGAGGCTGAGGCAGGAGAATCCCTTGAACCTGGGTGACGGGTGGAGGTTGCAGTGAGCTGAGATTGCACCATTGCACTCCAGCCTGGACATCAAGAGCAAAACTCTGTCTTGAAAAAGTAATGAAGTTTTTTTTTTTTTAATCCAAGGGTAAACCAAAGATGGTGTTCGCACTTCAACCCAGCTTCTGTGAAATCTCAGCACAGTAAGAGGGTATGCTTCATCCAGGAACCCAGAGGAGATGCATTCCCTAGGGCCTTTTTGGGCTATTTCTTCTCAAGGAGCACAGAAATTTCAACAGGACTGTGGCCTCTGAGACAGCTCTCTCCTCTCCTGCAGTACTAGTGATAACTTCTGGGGTCCTCGTTGTCAGTTTACTGGACTGTTCTTCACAATAGTTGAATGATCCTGGAAGATGAACCAGGATTTGTACAGATCCAGATGGGCAATACTGGCATTTGTAATATCTGGGCCAGATGGGGATCTCCTGGGACAGAGTGCTGTGGGCCCAGGTGCACAGTGCACCACTGAGACAGATACTGAGGTCTTGTCTATTCCCCTTAGAGAACAGGATGAGAATCCATGTGCATTCGTGTGGGCTGGACAGCAGTATACATTCACACTTTCTCTGCCCAGCATCGTTAGCTCTCCCTTCCCTGTCACGACACCATCATGGGGGCTCGGACCATCTGGACATCATAGTTGAATCATATGTACATGATGGGGACGGTCTATTGGAAGCTTTTGTGAGATCCATGCACTTTTGAGAGTGGGAAATAAACAGATGTTTCCTCCTCCATATTAGCTGAAATTGGGAGTTTCGTTGTCTGGAGCAGCTGAGAATCTCCTACAAAATGAAGAACATGTTATCAGATCCTTCAATTCCCTCCAGGAAGAAAGAGACACAAGGCCTATAAAGGTCTAGGAGTAGCATATTTACACTTGGGATGTGGCTCCAACATGTATATCAGGAGCCATAAATGTCGCCCACTGTTTTTTGGGCTCAGAGCAGGGAGGCTCTGCAGCAGGTGCAGGCAGTGTTGGGAGTGTCCTCCTGTTGAGGCCAGAGAAAACAGCAGACTCTACCATGGGAAATGAAACCTCCTGTACATGGCAAACCCCACTGGAGGATCCCAATGTAGACTCATGGGGTTTTGGAAGAAGTCCATGTCATGTGCAGTAGAGATTACTTCCCTTTAAAAAACAAAAAGCTCTTTTTGTCTTACTGGGCCCTGGGAGATACAGGATCACACTGGACATCAAGTGACCATGTTACCAGAACTGTCAGATCCCCCCAGTTGTGAGCTCAGGGAGGCCAGCAGTGACCTCTGGTGAGAGGGATGTGACACATGTAGGGTAGAGCAGGGTCAGGGCTCCAGGACTCAGTCACCTGCAGAAA
>NW_022445236.1:0-2894 GCF_009761245.1 Sapajus apella
TGAGGCGGGTGGGTCACCTGAGTTCAGGAGTTTGAGACCAGCCTGGCCAACATGGTGAAACCCATCTCTACTAAAAATACAAAAATTATCTGGGCGTGGTGGTGTGTGCCTGTAGCCCTCACTACTCGGGAGCCTGAGGCAGGAAAATTGCTTGAATCTGGGAGGCAGAAGTTTCAGTGAGCTGAGATCATGTCACTCCAGCCTGGGCAACAGAGTGAGACTTCGTCTCAAGTAAAATAAAACAAAATAAAATAAAATAAATAAAATAAAATAAAATAAAATAAGTAAACGCATGATATGTTTGACCAAAAAAAAAAAAAAAAACAAAGGCCAGGCATGGTGGCTCACGCCTGTAATCCCAGCACTTTGGGAGGCCAAGGTGGGTGGATTACCCAGCTAGTCAGGACGCTGAGGCAGGAGAATTGCTTGAACCCAGGAGGCAGAGGTTGCAGTGAGCTGACATCATACCACTGCACTCCAGCCTAGGTGACAAGAGCGAAACTCCATCTCGAAAATAAATAAATAAGGCCAGGCATGGTGGCTCACCTGTAATCCCAGCACTTTGGGAGGTCAAGGTGGGCATATCACCTAAGGCCAGGAGTTCAAGACCAGCCTGGCCAACATGGAGAAACCCTGTCTCTAGTAAAAAATACAAAATTAGCTGGGTGTGGTGGCAGATGCCTGTAATCCCAGCTACTCAGGAGGCTGAGACAGGAGATTCGCTTGAACCCAGGAGGCAGAGGTTGCAGTGAGCCGATTTCCCGCTATTGCACTCCAGCCTTGGCAATAAGAATGAAACTCCATCTCAAAAAAAATAAATAAATAAAAATAAATTTCATTCTTCTGACCACTACCAGTATCCAGCCCCACTGAGGTGGGAGGCAGGTGTTCAGCACCTGGGCCCTCAGTTCCAGCAGGGCCATGAACAGGGACTTTTTGTGCCAGGAACAGTAGAAAATATGGCAACTATGTTCGCCACTATCAAGGAGGAACTTGGAGTTTCGTTGAAGGAGCAAAACTGTAACTGCCCAAGGGGGTTCACCGTGCCCTCTACCTAGACAGAACTGATTGATCAAGACAGGGGAATTGCAACAGAGAAGGAGCAGTTCACACAGAGCCGGCTATGCGGGAGACAGGAGGTTTATCATCACTCAAATCAGTCTCCTCGAGAATTCTGGGAGCTGAATTTTTAAGGATAACTTGGTGGGTGGGGGGAAGCCAGTGAGCCAGGAGTGCTGATTGGTCAGGGATGAAATCACAGGGAGTCGAAGCTGTCTTCTTGTGCTGAGTCAGTTCCTGGGTGGGGGCCACAAGCTCCCACGAGCCAGTTTTCCCATCTGGGTGGTTCCAGCTGATCCATCAAGCGCAGGTTCTGGAAAGTATCTCAAGCACTGATCCAGGAGCAGTTCAGGGAGGGTCAAAATCTTGTAGCCTCCAGCTTCGTGACTCCTAAACCACAATTTCTAATCCTGTGGCTAACGTTGGTCTAGTCCCCAGGCAAGAAGAAGGTCTGTTTTGGGAAACGGCTGTTACCATCTTTGTTTAAACTACAAAGTTTCTCCCAAAGTTAGTTCAGCCCATGCCTGGGAACAAAGACAACTTGGCAGTTAGAAGCAAGATGGAGTCAGTTAAATTAGCTCTCTTTCACTGTCTCAGTCATAATTTTGCAAAGGCAGTTTCCGAGTGACTATCCGTGAGCTTGTAAAATAACCCAGGATGCCTGTCTTCACAGCACATAGCCTACTGTGTGCCCAAGTTGATCAATCAACTTGATGGAAAGACCAAAAGAAAATGGCCTTGCCCTGCTAGGGAGTCTTCAGGTCTTCCTTAGGGTGCATGAGCAACATGGATGGGAATGGAGGAGGAGGGGAAAGAAAAGACACCCTCCGTAATTGGGACAGAGTTCAGAACTCTTAAGGCCAATTCTTCCATGCTGCCTGGCCCCACCTCCCCCAGAGACTTCTGGTACTTTATGGGAGGCTTCCTTGCGGCTACCCTGGAGCTATGAATGGGCCTGCCTTGGATAAATTTCCCTCTAGGTGCTCTCTACCTGGGGTGTGTGAAGTAGTATCCACCCTAGAAGTAGTATCCACCATGAATTGGGTGAGTAATTACATGTGTGCACATGTGTGAATATATGGACCCATGCATATGTGTTCACAGTTTTCTTCAAATGCCCCCAAGATATGTATGCCAGTTACCAACTTATTACTTCTCAGCTCCGTATTTACCCACCAATACCTGCTCTGTGATCATGGACAGGATTCCCATGAGCATTTCTCCTCTACAGTGAGCATGATGTGATGCTTTCTCAGTGGAGGGTGCTGAGAGAACAGTGCAGGTAGAAGGAACTTCTCTTCCTGAGTCTGGCTGGTGTGAGGACATCCAGTGGTGCTCTGCCTCAGTCATGTGCCCGGAAGGTCCCAGGCAGTCAGCCTGGCATGGTGATCACCTTCTTAGTACCCTCCCACCACAGGTACCACGTGATCCCTGCCTCCTGTCCATACGGGAGACCCAATCCTTCTACATGCCCATACTCTCAATCCAGCAATGTGGCTTGCATGGGCGGTGGAAGTTTGTTTCCTGCTCGTCCAATAATTGCAGCCAGCTCTGGCCCATGCAACCCAGCAGATCTCTCTGCCATGTAGGGTGCTGCAATGATACTTTCTCTGACAATGTCTGATCTCCAGCTTGGAGAGATGCCCCATTCAAACACTGCCCTTCTTGGGTACTCCTCCCCAGCTGTAGGGAGAATAGCACTATAGGATTCTCTTTAGGTCACATAGCTGCTCTTTTATCATAGCTGAATAATTCTTTATATTAAACTTCCATTGCATAAACCTCTTATGGTTTCTATCTCTTGATTGGACCTAGGCTGATACAGTACTTGTGGC
>NW_022445237.1:0-2894 GCF_009761245.1 Sapajus apella
TAGTTCAGAAGTCCGTTCGTTGGAGAATCTGGAAACAGATATTTCCAGCCTTATACAGGCATTTAAGACCTAGCGGTAAGACTGCATTTAAAACACAGGAGAAACGTGTACTTCAGACCGCACTGCTTTCTATTCGTTCACCTTAGGAAGTTGCATCTATGTTTAGATTCAGCGAGTTAGAAAAACGTTTCTTCTAAGAGCAGCATTTGGATATTCCAGTGTGAAAGACCCTGCAGGCCGTAATCAGAAACATCTTGCTCTAAAACATAAACGCAGCTATCTAGCAGAATGGTTGTCCAGTTTTAAAATCATCTTATGGAGTTAAATTGATGTGTGTGTGCAGAGGTTCTGAAAACATTTCTTCGGGTAACCTGGAAACAGATATTTCCATCCTTACACAGGCATTTAAGACCTAGCAGTCAGACTGCGTTTAAAACACAGCATAAACGTCAAGTTCAAACTCTTCTGCTTTGTGTTCGTTCACCTTAGGAAGTTGCATGTATGTTTAGATTCAGCGAGGTAGAAACACCTTTCTTCTAAAAGCTGCATTTTGATATTCCATAATGACTGAGTCTAAAGGCTCTAATGAGAAATATCTTGCTCTAAAACAAAAACGCAGCTATCTAGCAAAATGTTTGTCAAGCTGTGCAATCAACATACAGAGTTAAACTGATGTGTGATTGCAGCAGTTCAGAAATCCTTTGCTTCGAGAATCTGGAAACAGATATTTCCAGCCATATACAGGCATATGAGAACTAGCAGTAAGACTGCCTTTAAAACACTGGAGAAAAGTCTAGTTCAAACTGCTCTGCTTTGTGTTCGTTCACCTTAGGAAGTTGCATCTATGTTTAGATTCAGCGAGTTAGAAACACGTTTCTTCTAAAAGCTGCGTTTGGATATTCCAGAATGACTGAGACTAAAGGCCGTAATGAGAAATACTTGCTCTAAAACAAAAAAGCAGCTATCTAGCAGAATGGTTGTCAAGCTGTACAATCTTCTTACAGAGTTAAACCGACGTATCTGTGCAGTAGTTCAGAAATTCTTTCGTTCTAGAATCTGGAAACACATATTTTTAGCCTTATACAGTCATTTAAGACCAAGCTGTAAGACTGCATTTAAAACACAGGAGAAAAGTCTAGTTCAAACTGCACTGCTTTCTATTCGTTCACCTTAGGAAGTTGCATCTATGTTTAGATTCAGCGAATTATAAACACGTTTCTTCTAAAAGCAGCATTTGGATATTCCACTGTGAAATAGCCTGCAGACCGTAATCAGAAACATCTTGCTCTAAAACGAAAACGCAGCTATCTAGCAGAATGGTTGTCAAGTTGTAAAATCATCTTATGGAGTTAAATTGATGTGTGTGTGCAGATTTTCTGAAATCTTTTCTTCGTGTAACCTGGAAACAAATATTTCCAGTCTTACCGAGGCATTGAAGACCTAGCAGTCAGACTGCGTTTAAAACACAGGATAAACGTCAAGTTCATACTGCTCTGCTTTGTGTTCGTTCACCTTAGGAAGCTGCATCTATGTTTAGATTCAGCGAGTTAGACACACGTTTCTTCTAAAAGCAGCGTTTGGATATTCCAGTGTGAAAGACCTGTAGGCCGTAATTAGAAACATCTTGCTCTAAAACAAAAACACAGCTATCTCGCAGAGTGGTTGTCAAGCTGTGCAATCAACATACAGAGTTAAACTGATGTGTGTTTCCAGCAGTTCAGAAATCCTTTGCTTCGAGAATCTGGAAACAGATATTTCCAGCCACATAAAGGCATATGGGAACTAACAGTAAGACTGCGTTTAAAACACTGGAGAAACCTCTAGTTCAAACTGCTCTGCTTTCTATTTGTTCACCTTAGGAAGTTGCATCTATGCCTAGATTCAGCGAGTTAGAAACACGTTTCTTCCAAAAGCAGCATTTGGATATTCCAGTGTGAAATTGCCTACAGGCCGTAATCAGAAACATCTTGCTCTAAAACAAAAACACAGCTATCTCGCAGAGTGGTTGTCAAGCTGTGCAATCAACATACAGAGTTAAACTGATGTGTGTTTGCAGCAGTTCAGAAGTCCTTTGCTTTGAGAATCTGAAGACAGATATTTCCAGCCGTATACAGGCATATGAGAACTAACAGTAAGACTTCGTTTAAAACACTGGAGAAACGTCTAGTTCAAACTGCTCTGCTTTGTGTTCGTTCACCTTACGAAGTTGCGTCTATGTTTAGATTCAGCGAGTTAGAAACACGTTTCTTCTAAAAGCTGCGTTTGGATATTCCAGAATGACTGTGACTAAGGGCCGTAATGAGAAATATCTTGCTCTAAAACAAAAATACAGCTATCTAGCAGAATGGTTGTCAAGCTGTACAATCTTCTTACAGAGTTAAACTGACGTGTGTGTGCAGTAGTTCAGAAATCCTTTCGATGGAGTATCTGGAAACAGATATTTCCAGCCATTTACAGGCTTATAAGAACTAGCAGTAAGACTGCGTTTAAAACACTGGAGAAACGTCTATTTCAAACTGCTCTGCTTTGTGTTCGCTCACTTTAGGAAGTTGCGTATATGTTTAGATTCAGTGAGTTAGAAACACGTTTCTTCTAAAAGCTGCGTTTGGATATTGTAGAATGACTGAGACTATAGGCTGTAATGAGAAATATCTTGCTCCAAAACAAAAACGCAGCTATCTAGCAGAATGGTTTTCAAGCTGAACAATCTTCTTACATAGTTAAACTGACTTGTGTTTGCAGCAGTTCAGAAATCCTTTGCTTTCAGAATCTGGTAACTGATATTTCCAACCATATACAGGCATATGAGAAATACCATTAAGACTGCGTTTAAAACACTGGAGAAAACTCTTTCTCAAGCTGCTCTGCTTTTTGTTCGTTCACCTTAGGAAGTT
>NW_022445238.1:0-2894 GCF_009761245.1 Sapajus apella
AGTCTCACTGTGTTGCCCAGGCTGGAGTGCAGTGGAGAATCTCGGCTGTAGCTGGGATTACAGACGTGCGACACCACGCCTGGCTAATTTTGTATTTTTTTTTTTTTGTTTTTTGAGATGGAGTTTTGCTCTTATTGCCCAGGCTGGCGTGCAGTGGCACAATCTCGGCTCACTGCAACCTCCGCCTCCTGGGTTCAAGCGATTCTCCTGCCTCAGCATCCCGGGTAGCTGGGATTATAGGTGCTTGCCACCACACCCAGCTAATTTTTGTATTTTTAGAAGAGACAGGGTTTCACCATCTTGGCCAGGCTGGCTTTGAACTCCTGACCTCATGATCCACCAGCCGCAGCCTTCCAAAGTGCTGGAATTACAGGTGTGAGCCACCGTTCCTGGCCCCCTTTATTCATATTTCTGAAGAGGCAAACCAAAACATAGTGACTGTGTACTCTTATATTTACAAAAAATTTCTGCTTATTCTACTTTTATTCTTTCTTAAAATTTTTTGTGGAGATGAGGTCTCACTATGTTGGCCAGGCTAGTCTCAAACTCCTGACCCCAAGCAATTCTCCTGCCTTGGCCTCCAAAGTGCTGAGATTACAGGTGTGAGCCACTACTCTAGGCTCTATTTTTTTTTTTTTTTTTTTTTTTTTTTGAGACAGGGTCTTATTCAGTTGACCAGGCTGGAGTGCAGTGGTGCAGTCTCGGCTCACTGCAGCTTTAACCTCCCAGGCTAAAGTGATCCTCCCATCTCAGCCTCCCGAGTATCTAGAACCACAGGCACACACCACCACACCAGGCTAATTTTTAAATTTTTTGGTAGAAATTAGGTCTCACTATGTTGCCCAGGCTGGTCTCAGGCTCCTGGACTAAAGCCTCCCAAAGTGTTGGGATTACAGGCATGAGTCACTGCTCTACTTTTATTCTGTTTTTGAGATGGAGACTGGGTCTGTTGCCCAGGCTGGACTGCAGTAGCACAATCTCAACTCACTGTGACCTCCATCTCCTGGGTTCAAGAGATTCTCCTGCCTCAGTCTCCCAAGTAGCTGGGATTACGGGTGCCTGTCACCACACCTGGCTAATTTTTGTGTTTTAGTACAGATGAGGTTTTGCCATGTTGGCCAGGCTGATCTTGAACTCCTGACCTCAGGCGATCCACCCACCTTGGCCTCCCAAAGTTCTGGGATTACAGGCATGAGCCACTGTGCCCAGCTAACTTTTATTTTTAATAAAGATTAGATTTTGATTTAGAAACTTTATGACAAAATAGTGAATGACTCAACACAGGCTTATCTTACTCAACTCAAAAATGTCTGTTATTTTAGTCCCCAAATCTCACATTAAAACTGTCTTACAGTGCTTACCTGGAGGGAATGGACATGGGGACTGGGAAGGAAAATACACTTTTCATCTTATATATGTCTATGTTGAATTTTTAAAAAACTTATGAACAAATATATATTTTTTTCAAATAATAAAACTGTGAAAATGTAAAACTAATAATAATTATGGAGACAGTAAAAAGATTGGGAGAAGAGAGGGAGAAATGAGTAGGTGGAGTAGAGGGATTTTTAGGGTGATGAAATTACTTTGCATGACACTGTAATTTATTATGTATGATACCGTAATTTACTCTGTATGATACTGTATTTTATTCTGTATGAAACTATAATTTATTCTGTATAATACTATAATCTATTTATAAAAACAGAACATGCAACACAAAGAATAAATCCTAATGTAAACCCTGGATTTTAGTTAATAATAATATATTAATATTGGCTTATCAATTTTAATGTTCCAGATCAATGCAAGATGTTAACAGGGGAAAGGAAGAGGGGGTGCAAGGCGGGGGTATATGGAATTTTCTGTACTTTCTGCTCATTATTCTGTGAACCCAAAACTGCTCCAAAAAAAGCAGTTTTAATTTAAAAATTTTAAAACTATTGATTTTTAAAATAGTTATATTATTATTATTTTTTGAAACAGAGTCTCACTCTGTCACTCAGGCCTGGAGTGCCATGGCGCGATCTCAGTTTGCTGCAATCTCAGCCTCTC
Organism: Sapajus apella; assembly: GCF_009761245.1. Classification (NCBI taxonomy): domain Eukaryota; kingdom Metazoa; phylum Chordata; class Mammalia; order Primates; family Cebidae; genus Sapajus; species Sapajus apella. The sequence continues at coordinate 2,056 of NW_022445238.1, forward strand.
AGGTTCAAGTGATTCTCCTGCCTCAGCCTCCCGAGCAGCTGGAATTACAGGCTGGTGCAACCATGCCCAGCTAATGTTTGTATTTTTAGTAGTGATGGGGTTGCACCATGTTGGCTAGGCTAGTTTTGAACGCCTTACCTCAGGTGATCCACCTGCCTCAGCCTCCCAAAGTGCTGGGATTACAGGTGTGAGCCACTGAGCCCAGCACCTATATTAATTTTTAAGTTAATCTTTCAAAATAGTTCTTTCTTTTTTTTTTTTTTTTGTTTGTTTGTTTGAGACGGAGTTTCACTCTTGTTACCCAGGCTGGAGTGCAATGGCGCGATCTCGGCTCACCGCAACCTCCGCCTCCCGGGTTGTTCAGGCAATTCTCCTGCCTCAACCTCCTGAGTCGCTGGGATTACAGGCACGCGCCACCATGCCCAGCTAATTTTTTTTGTATTTTTAGTAGAGACGGGGTTTCACCATGTTGACCAGGATGGTCCCGATCTCTTGACCTCGTGATCTACCCGCCTCGGCCTCCCAAAGTGCTGGGATTACAGGCTTGAGCCACCATGCCCGGCCTAAAATAGTTCTTTCAAAATGTTAATAATAATGCCTACCTGATAGAATTGTTGTAATTATTAAATGATCCAGGAGTCTGGCATATGATAAACACTCAAATATCAGCTCTCATTATTAGCATTTATAATAAAATTGTTTTACTAAAAGTCATCCATATTAATGGTATTAAGAGATGTTGAGTTTACACATACAAAATTCTTCATAATTTAGAAAGCCGAGATTCAAATGAAATGAAATTAAAAAATAAAGAAGAAAAATCTTCATAATAGTCTAGT
>NW_022445239.1:0-2893 GCF_009761245.1 Sapajus apella
CTCTTATCAGTTCGTTCACCTTCGGAAGTTGCATGTATGTTTAGATTCAGCGAGTTAGAAACACGTTTCTTCTAAAAGCTGCGTTTGGATATTCCTGAGTTAATGGAAATAATGGGTTAAAATAGAAATATCTGGCTCTAAAACAAAAGCGGAGCTATGTAGCGGAATGATTGTCAAGGTGTATATTAAACTTACAGAGTTAAACAATTGGGTGAATGTAGCAGTTCACTAACCCTTTCTTTGGAGAATCTGGAAAGAGATATTTCCAGCCATATATAGAGTCTTAAGAATTAGCTTTAAGATCACATATAAGTCATATGAGAAACGTCTCTTTCAAACTGCTCGACTGTCTGTTCGTTCACCTTAGGAAGTTGCATCTATGTTTAGATTCTGCGAGTCAGACACACGTTTCTCCAGAAAGAGACGTTTGGACATTCCTGAGTGAATGGGAGTATAGGGTGTAAAGAGAAATATCTGGCTCTAAAACAAAAACGGAGGTATGTAGCAGAATTATTGTCAAGGTGTATGTTCAACATACAGACTTAAACAGATGTGAGAATGTAGCAGTTCCGAAACACTTTCTTTGGAGAATCTAGAAAGAGGTAATTCCAGCCATAAACAGGCTCATATGATTTAGCGGTTAGACTGCATCTAACCACAGGAGAAACGTCTCTTTCATAATGTTCTGCTGTCTTTGGTTCACATTAGAAAGTTGCATCTATGTTTAGATTCAGCGAGTGTGAAAGAGGTTTCTTCTAAAAGCTGCGTTTGGATATTCCTGGGTTATTGGGAGTATAGGGTGTAATGAGAAATATCTGGCTCTAAAACAAAAGTGGAGCTATGGAAAAGAATGATTGTCAACGTGTATATTAAACTTCGAGAGTTAAACAATTGTGTGAATGTAGCAGTGAATAACCCGCTCTTTGGAGTATCTGGAAAGAGATACTTCCAGCCATAAACAGGCTGATAAGAATTAGCGGTAAGACCGAGTCTAAACCACAGGAGAAACGTCTCTTTCAAACTGCTCTGCTCTCTGTTCGTTCACCTTAGGACGTTGCATCTATGTTTCGATTCAGCGACTTAGAAACAGGTTTCTTCTAAAAGCTGCGTTTGGATATTCCTTGGTTATTGGGAGTATAGGGTGTAAGGAGAAATATCTGGCTCTAAAACAAAAAAGGAGCTATGTAGAAGAATGATTGTCAAGGCGTGTTTTCAACGTTCAGAGTTAGACAGATGTGTGAATGTAACAGTTCAGAAACCCTTTCCTTGGAGAATCTGGAAAGAGATATTTCCAGCCATATACTGGCTCATAAGAATTATCTTTAAGATCGCGTCTAAACCACAGGAGAAACGTCTCTTTCAAACTGCTCTGCTTTGTGTTCGTTCACCTTAGGAAGTTGCATCTATATTTCGATTCAGCGAGTTAGAAACACTTTTCATCTGAAAGCTGCGTGTCAAATATTCTTGAGTGAATGGGAGTATACAGTGTAATGAGAAATATCTGGCTCTAAAGCAAAAACGGCGCTATGTAGCAGAATGATTGTCAAGGTGTATATTAAACTTACAGAGTTAAACAATTGTGAGAAGGTAGCAGTTCAGAAACCCTTTCTTTGGAGAATGTGGAAAGGGATATTTCCAGCCATGTTCAGGCTCCTAAGAATTAGCTTTAAGAGCGCATCTAAATCACAGGAGAAACGTCTCTTTCAAACTGCTCCGCTGTCTGTTCGTTCACCCTCGGAAGTTGCATCTATGTTTAGAATCAGTGAGATAGAAACACGTTTCTCCAAATAGCCGCGTTTGGATAATCCTGAGTGAATGGGATTATCAGGTGCAATGAGAAATTATAGGCTCTAAAACAAAAACGGAGCTATATAGCAGAATGATTGTCAAGGTGTATATTCAGCTTAGAGAGGTAAACAGATATGTTAATGTAGCAGTTCACAAAACCTTTCTTTGGAGAATCTGAAAAGACATATTTCCAGCCATATACAGCCTCCTAACAATTAGCGGTAAGGTCGCTTCTAAACCACAGGAGAATCATCTCTTTTAAACTGCTCTCTTATGTGTTGGTTCAACTTCGGAAGATGCAACTATGTTTAGATTCAGCGAGTTAGAAACACGTTTCTCCAAAAAGCGGCGTTTGGATATTCCTGAGTGAATGGGAGTACAGGCTGTAATGAGAAATATCGGGCTCTAAAACAAAAACCGAGCTATGTAGAAGAATGATTGTCAAGGTGTGTATTAAACTTACAGAGTTAAACAATTGTGTGAATGTAGCAGTTCACTAACCCTTTCTTTGGAGAATCAGGAAAGAGATATTTCCAGCCATATACAGACTATTAAGAATTAGCTTTAAGATCGCATCTAAATCATATGAGAAACGTCTCTTTCAAACTGCTCCACTGTGTGTTAGTTCAACTTAGGAAGTTGCATCTATATTTAGATTCTGCGAGTCAGAAACACGTTTCTCGAAAAAGCTGCGTTTGGATAATCCTGAGTGAATGGGAGTATAGGGTTTAATGAGAGATATCTGGCTCTAAAACAAAAACGGAGCTATGTAGCAGAATGATTGTCAAGGTGTGTATTCAACTTACCGAGTTACACAGATGTGTGAATGTAGCAGTTCACTAACCCTTTCTTTGGAGAATCTGGAAAGAGATAATTCCAGCCATATACAGGCTCATATGATTTAGCGGTAAGATCGCGTCTGAACCAGAGGAGAAACGTCTCTTTCAAACTGCTCTGCTCTGTGTTCGTTGACCTTAGGAAGTTGCATTTATGTGTATATTCAGTGAGTTAGAAACAGGTTTCTTCTAAAAGCTGCGTTTGGATATTCCTGGGTTATTCGGAGTATAGGGTGTAATGAGAAATATCTGGCTCTAAAACAAAAAAC
>NW_022445240.1:0-2892 GCF_009761245.1 Sapajus apella
TTGTCTGAATCAATTTTTATTACATTGGTGGTGCAAAGTGACACTTTTTTAATTTTTGTCATTCCTTCTGCATTTACTAGCTGGCATTATTTCATTAAAGAAGAACACCCCCTCTTTCTTTTTGAATATCATTCTTCATGGATTCTTCTTTATATTAATTATGTTGTAACTTATTATTGTTGTTATTCTTTTGAATGCTCAAATGTCCATCCAGATTTGGCCCATGAAATCTCTGTTATTATTTTTTACCCCACAATGCATGTTAAACTAAGCTGTTTTTAATGCCCAGAGAATGTCTAATATTTCCCACTCCCAACAGGAATTGAGAAAGCAACTACAGAAGTTGGGGGCTTATTCTGACTCTTCTTAGAAGTCTACCTTCTTCCTGCTTACTTTCAGCCCAAAGTGAAACTTTTAAGTTGGGAAGAGATACTTCTGAATTAAACTACTGATCAGTGTCACCCAATTCTAATCCCAACCATGTTTATTCTAGGCATACCATACTCACTGCCATGCTTACCCTTCTGTTGTGCACCTCTGTCCTCCTTCCTGTGGCCTTCTGGTTCCTACCCAACTGTTCAGTCCATAGGCCTCAATAACACCTTTTTGCCAGCCCTGTGGTAGCGTTGGTCTGCCTCCTTTACCTACTCAAGAATCCCCTTCACCATGAATTTATTGTTCTGTGTTTTTATCTATAGGATCTTACCTAGCCATATGGCCTGCTGCCTCTGCCAATTTAAAAATAGCATTGAGGTTGTCTGCAAGACAGTCAAGCTGCATTGCAACAGTGCATGTCTGACAAACACCACACATTGTCTTGAAGAAGCATCTATAGGGAATCCCGAAGGAGCGTTCATGAAGGTGTTACAAGCCCGGAAGAAGCACACGAGCACTGAGCTGACTATTGAGCCGGAGACGCCCTCAGACAGCAACGGCATCAACTTGTCAGGCTTTGGGAGTGCGCAGCTAGACATCAATGATGAAAGTGATGTTATCAGTGCACTAAATTATATCTTGCCTTATTTCTCAGCGGGAAATCTAGAAGATGTGGAGGCAATGTTGTTACCATTCATTAAACTGCTTTTTTCAGATTCACAAGATGGCGACAGGCCCCTGGGTATTTTGAAAAACAATGCAAAGAGTCCCTCTCTTCAACCTGCATCCAACAACTCAACTTACGAAAATAAATTGAGAAAGCTGTATTCTCTGGAAAATGTGATAGATGCAGAAATTCAAGAAAAAATCGATGAGGTTAAAAGGGAAGAAAAAAATGCCATGCTTGTGCAGTCCAGTGTTTTAGGTCCCAAATTTAAACGGCAAATTTTTCGGACAAAATTAGAAACTGCCCAACCACAGGAAAACAGCCTGGCAAAGATTCAAAGTGTAGGCAAAAGCCTGCAGAGAGCAAACAGAGTCCTCATGGGCCCAAGGAGCATCCAGAAAAGACGCTTCAAAGAGGGGGGAAAGCAGAGCATCTGGAGGGAACAGAGTGCCCAGGCATTTGTGGAAAACACTGCCAAAGGAAAAAGGCCTGGGAGTGCAGCCCCAAGGGAGCTGGAACAGCCTCACGTGGTGCACAGGCCCAAGAAGTTAGTGGGAAACACTATCTACACCAAGCCTTTGTTCACCCAAGAACATAAGACAGCGGTGTCCTCTTTGCTGAAACCCTTCTCCATGGGCGGGCCTTCCGCCTCCACCCCTGGAAAAGCCCAACGTGAAGTAAGAAACCTAGAGAAAGACTTAACCTACGCCATTTTCATTTTAGAAAATGCAAAGGCTAGAGTTAAAAATATGAAGGCTGCTAAACAAACCACAAATTCCAGAAAAAAATACCACTTTCATAAAACTAGCTCCCATGTGGTCCACAGAACACCCAAGGCCAAAAAGAGTCGAAAGTTCAGAAAGAAAAGTTCTCTCAACAGACTGATGCTGGCAAAGAAGCCTCTGTTCTCTGCAGCAAAGAGCCTCATAAATTCCCCTTCAGAAGGGGCTTTTTCCTCTTTAGGAGACAGTATTCAAAAAAATTCTTTTCCAGAGGTATTTGCTCCTTCAGAACATTTTATGGAAAACACCACTGCAGGAAATGCCTTTGATGAAAACATTTTTGTGGGAAACACTGCTATGCCAGAAGGCACCATCTCTGAAAACACAACCTACAAAAATCCTCCTGAGGCAGATTCCGCTGGGACTGCGTTCAACTTAGAGCCAACTGTTAAACAAACCAATGGAGCACAATGGGAATACAATGACCTGGGCACTGACCTGTTCCCCAAGCCCAAAAACTTCAATTACCCATTGCTCTCGTCCCCAGGTGATCAGTTTGAAATTCAGCTAAACCAGCAGCTACGGTCCCTCATCCCTGACAACAATGTGAGAAGGCTCATATCTCATGTTATCCGGACCTTGAAGATGGACTGCTCTGAGACCCAAGTGCAATTAGCCTGTGCTAAGCTGATCTCCGGGACAGGCCTCCTGATGAAACTTCTCAGTGAACAGCAAGAAGAAAAGGTGTCCAAGGCAGAATGGGATACAGACCAGTGGAAAACTGAGAACTATATCAATGAGAGCACGGAAGCCCAGAGTGAACAGAAACAGCAGAAGTCAAGTGAGGTGAGGACCACACAAAAAGATGAGACCCGGACTTTCCCATCATTTAGCATATGTCGGGAAAGTGCCAACACAAGAGAACCTGGGCTCGTGGGCCATAGCTTGTCTTGGCCGTGTAACTTTGGCCAGGTGGCTCATGCCTGTAATCCCAGCACTTTGGGAGGCTAAGGTGGGTGGATCACTTGAGGTCAGGAGTTTGAGACCAGCTTGGCAACATAGTGAAACCCTGTTTCCACAAAAAACACAAAAATTAGCTAGGTGTGGTGACATGCCTGTAGTCCCAGC
>NW_022445241.1:0-2892 GCF_009761245.1 Sapajus apella
ACCCTGCATGATCTGCACATGTACCCCAGAACCTAAAGTACAATTAAAAAAAAAGAACTACAGTTTCCCTTCCAAGTAGAATGGTGTGAGATGATCAAACTGAGATATTTTAATTCTCACAATCCTCTGATTTGTGATTTGAAGATGAAAAATAAGTTTGAGAATTGCTGAGTAATCACGTGTAACTTGTATATCCTTTTCTTGGGAGGTTTGATAGCCCAATTCAAACACTCATGCCTGTTAGCCAATTTCAGTGGTGGACAAAGACCCAACTATTGTGAAGGTGGAATTAGAAAAATACAATTTGAAGAGATTTGTATTAGCTGATCCATATAATATTTTATGTTTTAATGACAGTCTACTGACAAAATTTTAAAATGCTTATCAGATGTCTATCAGATGTATCCATTGCTCTACATAAGCATTCAAGGCTTTATTAACTCTTGAAGCTGTTTAATTACTTTAATGAAATAAAAGCATATAAAAATACGCTGATAATGAATTAAGTGTAAGATGGAAATGAGACTATTGATAGCAAATTATGGCTGTCTATAGGCTATAGCCACCTTAGCTATTACAGCTATAGTTTTTCATCCTGAGTCAGGGATAGGAGGATTATGAATCAGAAGTTCAGTCATATCGGGTAACATCATTTTTCAACTCTTTATATTCAATCTCAAGCATAAGATGGGGTTAGAAACCTCTACTGAGAGGTCTAGTCTAATAATAAACTTTCTTACGATTGACTCTTCCTAGATTCTTTGCCCCTCTATCTAAACTTCCCTACTATCAGCCCCATCCATTAAACCCATTATCTAATAGTTAAGAAAATAAGGGACTACACAAACGTGAGGATGGTTAGCTAAGAAGCAATATGCCCACACTTCAAAGATGCCTCCTTAGTCTACCACTGCAAACTTGTTGGGTGTGTGTGTTTGTGTGTGCACATGTATGTAGAGAAAAAAGAAAAATATTTTGTGAATGTGTGTCAATATCTGAAAAATAGTCTACATTTTGAGAAATATTATTTAATTTCTAGTTCCAAATATAGCTTCACAACTTTAAAATCGGGGAAGGAACATGCCTTTCTGTTTTTAGTTTCTTTTATGAGATGATGGTAACAATTTAATATAAGCTATGAAAGAATGAATGGCTTCAATAATATGAGTCCTTTGACTCTGCAACACATTCCTTCATCTTGTCTTTTGTCTGCTTACTTTTTTTAACTAAAGAGTTAATGAAAGGGCCAGGCATGGTGGCCCACACCTGTAATCCCAGTGAGGCCAAGACCGAGGTCAGGAGTTTGAGAACAGCCTGGCCAACATGGCAAAACCCCGTCTCCACTAAAAATACAAAAATTAGCTGGGTATGGTGGTGGTTGCCTGCAATCCCAGCTACTCAGGAGGCTGAGGCAGGAGAATGACTAGAATCCAGGAGGCAGAAGTTACAGTGAGCCAAGATTGCACCACTGAACTCCAGCCTGGGCAACAGAGTGAGACTCCAACTAAAAAAAAAAAAAAAAAAAGTTAATGATTGCATTCTAATTTGCCTCTTCTATTAAGTTCTTTAATATTTTAGTTATAAAGACACCGGATCCTTTGGAAATGCACTTGCCAAACGGGGCGGGGGGGAACTAAACAAGAATATTAAACAGGACACTAATTCTGATAAGCTAAATTTACAGTAGCAATTGCCTACAATAAAATGACTTTCATCTGATTGAGATATGAAAATTTCAATTTCTAATTTTCAGATGCTCCTGGCATAACTGATATATTTGATGGCATCAGTAATACACCTGTTAAGAACAATCAATTTTAACTGATCTTTATAGCTCTCTCAGGTCTAATAAAACAGTACTTGGAGCATTTTTGAAATAAGAATCTAAGACTCAGAACTAGTTTAATATCCCCAATAATTCTGGGGTGATGCAGCTTTGAGAGAATTATGATCAGGAAATATGATAGTTACTGGATACCCATCTGTAAATGCAATCCCTAATAATTCCCAGAAAATGGTCTGGAATATCCAATTATCCAAAGAAGAGAGATGTTCTTATATTATAACACATTGTTGGGGTCCTTAGACATTTCTCTTCTCTTTGTTTCTTCCAGAATAGCACTTGGATAAGTGTCAGGGTTCAACATTGCTAACTGTCAACAATGATTAAGTGCCCTAGTTACTCTAAAGGTAAGGTTTCTCCTTGTAAAAAGGGAAGGGAAAATTACACTACTACATTACTACCACAGAGTGGTTATGATGATTAAATGGAACAATCCCCACAGAGCACTCAGCACAGGGCCTGACAGTTAATAAATGCTTATTAAGTGCTACCTATTATTAGTCTTTTATATATTAACCTTTGAAAGAAGACCTTAAAAACCAACTATAGTAGTCCCTTTTCCTAAGGATGAGATAAATGAAGTCCAGGGAAGCAATGACTCACCTAAAATCTCTAAAATCTCACATCTGGTTGGTAGAAATATTGAGACTAGAACCCTGGCCTCTTTATTTCAGTTCAAAGTTCCTCTCCCTGCATTGTATTACAGGGCAAGTAGAACAGAGAATATCCTAGTAATGTCCTGGTTGGTATTTCTAATAGCATCGGATCATCACAATAGCTAAGATAAAAAAAGAAAGTGCAGAAACTGAGTTGAAACATAACACCTTAATAGAGAGAAAAAACTGTAGCCCTACAGTTAAGGTGAGGATTCAGAGTTCTGTCAGTTAGACCCTTGTTTTGTCACTGAGCGTGTTTGTGGGCAGAATACCCATCTACTTTGTCTCTATTCTTGGAATATAAAAATAGAAAGAAAAATATATTATCAAATGACATTGGGCTGTCGTCAAGAAAATCCAATAAAATGATTACTCTAGCCATATAAAAGTGCT
>NW_022445242.1:0-2892 GCF_009761245.1 Sapajus apella
ATGGCCCACCATAGTCTTTAACTCTGGGAAAAACCCAATCATCAGTTTATATGTGTGTGTGTGTGTGTGTGTGTGTGTGTGTGTGTGTGTGTATACTCAGCATAAAAAGGAGCAAAATAAGGTCATTCACAGCAACCTGGATGGAACTGGATACTGTTATTCTAAGTGATGTAACTCAGGAATGGAAAACCAAATATCATATGTTCTCACTAATAAGCGGAAGCTAAGCTATGAGGACACAAAGGCATAAGAATGATACATAGGACTTTGGGGACTCAGGGGAAGGGGTGGGAAAGGGTGAGGGATTAAAGCTATTGGGTACATTGTACACTGCTTGGGTTATGGGTGCACCAAAATCTCAGAAACCACCGCTAAAGAACTTATGCATGTAACCAAACACCACCTGCTTCCTAAAAACCTACTGAAATAAAAAATAAAGTTGTATAAAAAAGAAAAAAATGCCCATACTACCCAAAACAATCTACAAATTCAATCCAATCCCCCATAAAAATTCCAGTGACATTCTTCACAGAAATAGTGTTGTAACCAAGCGAGTTAGAAGGAACGCGCCACGCTCTGGGGTCCAAATTAAGAGTCCTTTATTAGCCAGTGACCGAGAGATGGCTAACGCTCAAAATTCTCTAGGCCCCGAGGAAAGGGCCTGATTATCTTTTATATCTTGATTTACGTAGGGGAGGGGGGTAACTAGCTGAAGCGGAATTTTACAGAAGCAGAAAAGCAGGTTAGAGGAAGGGGCTTCCAGCACAGGTGGTCCAAGAAGGGGAGCGATCAGGCTTCTTCTATGCAATGATCAAAGGGAAACTTTTTTCTTACAATAGCAGGGAGGAGGTATGCCAAGCAGGATGCGGTTACAATGGTTACAAGTGTTAGGAACAGTAGGCTTCAATGCTTCTAAGTGCAGCCTGACCCAGTTATGCACCCAAAGGGGCTGTGGTAAGGAGGGGGAAGCCACGTTGGAGTTTACAGGTAAAATGGAGTCAGTTATGCTAGCCCATGGTAGGTTATTACAATAGAAGAAACAATTCTAAAATTTATGTGGAACCACAAAAGACCAATAATAATAGCAAAAGCTAACCCAAGCAAAAAGAACAAAACTGGAGGAATCACATTACCTGACTTCAAATTCTACTACAGAGCGATAGTAACCGAAACAGCATGGTACTGGTATAAAAACAGATACATAGACCAATGAAACAGAATACAGTACCCAGAAGTAAATCCACACACATAGCGCACAGCTACCCGGGTTTCTGAGCACAACGCTCTGCATGTGTTAACTTTGCAGTTTTGAAGTTAACAAGACCGTTGGCTCACTGTGCAGTCCATATGTGATGCTGAACCCTTTACACACAGCCCTATACGGTTTTGAACCTAGCAAAACACTGCTACACTTAAATTTTACCAACTCTACCCCTTCCTTAAAATCTTAGCCTGTGTTTTCCTTTGTTTAGTTAGATGCCTCATAGCTCCTCTGCAGTATAATTTTGTGCATTGTAGGTCAGGGTCAAAACCATAAAGGTGATTTTCTGGGACTACAGTCTTGTCAATAACAGGTGGTTCTAGGCTGATAGATGTAAAAAAGAAAAGCTTTAAAAGAATGTTCTCTGTTAAAATTTGCCTTCATAAACTTCATGTTTAAAATCATATGTGTATAAATATTAAAATAAAATAGTGAGCCACGATTTTGGTAAGGCAATTTCTGAGCAAATCACACAAATTTTTTTTAATCACCATTGATTTATTACATAGACTATATATTTGGCTGTGAAAAAGGTAAGAGAAAGAACTCGGCTATTTCATTTTAGAGCAACAGCGAAGAGAGACCCCTGCACTGTAGCTCAGAGTCCTTTTCCATTCTTCATTCAGCGCGTGGCGGTCGTGCGGCGGCTCCAGACTACTATCCCAGCATCCTGTGCGGCGCGGGGCAGGAAGCCCGGGAATCGGAGAAAGAGGCTCCGGGGGATACCGGGCCAGTGAGGGCCGCTCCTCCTATGAAGCGGTTTTCTCCTCTTAACGACGGTGGCGTCGGCGCTCACGCAGGGGCGGGTCCCGGTAGCGCCAGGCGGTGCAGGGCGGGAACGGGAGTCGTGGCGGCCGCAGCGGCGGGGACAGCGGCGACGGCGGCGGCGGCAGGGACAGCAGAAGCGGTGGTGCTGTCAGCGCGGCCCTCGGAGAAATGGGAGAGCCGGGGTCGGAGGTGAGTAGTCGAGTGAGGGCCCTGGCGTTCTCAGAGGCGAACCGCGAAGGGTTTGTGTTTTCTGCGGTCAGAGGCCTGGTGCTCCGCCGCAGCCTCGGGGCGATACCTCTTCAGCGTCTTGGGCCGAGCCCTGCTCTGGGGCCTGGTGCGTGTCTGAGCGAGGAACCCGCAGCAACAATGGCCGCCCGGCCCCCCGCACGGGCCCGGGCGTTCGCTGTGGCCGCGGCTGGGCCGGTGAGAGCGACGTTTTAAGGCAGCATTGCCTTGCGGTAGTGAGCTTGCGTCCCTCCTTCTGGAGTTGATAAGGGGAATTCTGAGAGGCTGGTAACGCGTTTTCGGCGGTCGGTCCCTGCAGCTCCGCACACGCTGTGGCCAGAGCCGACTCCGAGATCTGCTCCTAGTGGGGTTTGCGTGAAATTGTGCTCAGTTCGTTTTCCTCGAGAGCTCTTTGTTTTTAGTTGTTCCTTTCGGAAAAGCCCTCTTCCTCCAATTATGTGGCTGAATAGATAAGCATGTTTTGGCTTGTTTTTATAGATAATAGAATCTGTTCCTCCAGCTGGCCCTGAGGCATCTGAGTCAACAACGGATGAAAATGAGGACGACATTCAGTTTGTCAGTGTAAGTAGCAACTGATGATTGGGTTTTTCCCAGAGTTAAAGACTATGGTGGGCCAT
>NW_022445243.1:0-2891 GCF_009761245.1 Sapajus apella
GAGGCAGGAAAATTGCTCGAACATGGGAGGCAGAGGTTGCAATGAGCCAAGATCATGCCATTGCACTCCAGCCTGGGTGACAGAGCAAAGCTCCATCTCAAGAAAAAAAACCAAAGAAAGAAAAGAAAACGAATTTATGGGCAGCTGAGAAGGATCGAGGAGACACAGAGACTAAAAATGACAGGTAGCCAGCTGGACAGCCACAGCCACATCAAGCCCAAACATGCAGAGGCTGGCCTCGGGGGTGACACAGAAATGGCCGGGCATGGTGGTTCATGCCTGTAATTCCAGCATTTTGGGAGGCCTAGGTGAGCGGATCACTAGAGACCAGGAGTTCAAGACCAGCCTGACCAATATGGCAAAACCCCATCTCCACTAAAAATACAAAATTAGCCAGGCATGGTTGCAGGTACCTGTAACTCCAGCTACTTGGGAGGCTGAGGCAGGAGAACTGCTTGAGCCTGGGAGGTGGAGGTTGTAGTGAGCTGAGATCACACCACTGGACTACAGTCTGATCAACAGAGTGGCTCTGTCTCAAAATAAAAAAAATAAAAAAAAAGACACATAGAGACAATTTCTATGCAGAATTGTAAGTGAGTTTCTCTCCTTTTGGGGGCAATATCAGGGGATTTCCAGAATCTGGGAGTTGGCACCAAGCATGTGGCTGAGAATCCTGGACAGCAGCAACATCCAGGTGTACTTAGCAGAGGAATAAGGGATGTGCCTGGCTGGGGTATCAACAAAGCCGTCAATTCCAGCTGGCTGTTGATGTTGATACTATACATCCTGTATATGAATTCTCCCATCAGAAACTCTAACTAGTTAGAAAGGCAAAGAAGAAAGAAAATCATGTTCCCGTTACCCAAAGGAAAGGGCAAGGAGGCGGGAAGGTGGAAGGGAACTTCCTGGTGCTGCGGCCTGAATCTCCACTTGTGCTGCTGTCTTCCCCACTAGACTCTGTACTTCCAGAAGGGGCTGGAGATGGGCACAATACCAGCCCCTCCCTTCTCTCCAGAAATATTCCCCAACCCTGACATTCACAGTAATTGCTTCTTTCTGTTCCTCTTTTTTTTGAGGCAGGTTCTTGCTCAGTCACCCAGGCTGGAGTGCAGTGGTGTGATCTTGGCTCACTGCAGCCTTGACCTCTTGGGCTCAAGTGATCGTCTCCCCTCAGCCTCCTGAGTAGCTGAGACTATAGGAATTCACCACCATTCCCGGCTAATTAAAAAACAACCTTTTTTTTTTTCCTGTAGTGACAGGGTCTTACTATGATGCCAGGCTGGTCCCAAACTCCTGGGCACAAGCGATCATCCCTTCTCGGCCTCCCAAAGTGTTTGGTGTTACAGGTGTGAGCCACCACACCTGGCCTCTTTCTGTTTCTTTAGAGTAGAGCTGCCCTAGCATGCATCTCTAGCCCATAACTGTTCCCCAGCATTGTTATGTCTTTTAAGCCTCTTTCAATCTCCAAGTTTGTTGGCTGGGTGAGTGCTCACACCTGTAATCCTGATGTGATAGGATCATTTAAGTTCAGAGGTTTGAGACCAACCTGGACAACACAGGGAGACTCCTGCCTCTACAAAACCTAATTTTCTTCTTCTTTTTTTTTTTTTTTTTAAACTCCCCTCAGGCTGCAGTGCAGTGGTGTGATCTCAGCTCACCATAACCTTCGCCTCCTGTGTTCAAGCCATCCTTCTCTCTCATCCTCCCAAGTAGCTGAGATTACAGGCACATGGGACCATACCCAGCTAATTTTTGTACTTTTAATCGAGCTGGGGTTTCACCATGTTGGCCTGGCTGTACTCAAACTTCTGACCTCAGGTGATCTGCCCATCTCAGTCTCTCAAAGTGTAAAGATAGGGATCACAGGTGTGAACAACCGTGCCCGGCCAAAAACTAAAATTTAAAAAAAAAGACACAATCTACAAGTTTCTCCTCTATCCCTTTTCCTTTTTTTTTTTTTTTTTTTTTTGGAGACAGAGTCTTGTTCTGTCACCCCGGCCAGAGTGCAATGGCACAATGTCAGTCCACTGCAACCTCCAACTCCCAGGTTCAAGTGATTCTCTTGCTTCAGCCTCCTGAATAGCTGGAATTACAGGCATGTGCTACCACACCTGGCTAATTTTTGTATTTTTGTAGAGATGGGGTTTCTCCATGTTGGTCAGGCTGGTCTCAAACTCCTGACCTTGTGATCTGCCCACCTTGCCCTCCCAATGTGCTGGGATTACAGGCCTGAGCCACCTTGCCTGGCCTATCCCTTCTCCTTTCTATGGATTTTGGAAGAGTCCACACTGTTGGGCCTGTAGCATTTCTCAAAGTCTGGATTTCCCTGGTGCAGGTGAACCCATTCTCTGTCTTTTGTATTTGTGGCCTATTTGCAGCCGGATTTATGCTCACCCCATTAGATTAGAGTTTGATCATGTTGGTAAGATTCAGTGGGTGATGTGATTGATCTATTATTGGTGATGAATACTATCCTATTGTCGCTCTTATTTTGTTAATTTTTTAAATTAGTTTTTTAGAAATAGGGGTCTCATTTTGTCACCCAGGCTGGAGTGCAGTGGCTCCACCATAGCTCCCTGAAGCCTCAAATTCCTGGGCTCAAGTGATCTGCACACCTCAGCCTCATGAGTAGCTGAGACCACACACCACCACACCCAACTTGTTTTCTTCTTTGAGATGAAGTCTCGCTCTGTGGCCCAGGCTGGAGTACAGGTGGCACGATCTCGGGTCATTGCAAACTCCGCCTCCCAGTTAATGCAATTCTCCTGCCTCAGCACTCTGCGTAGGTGGAATTATAGGCACCCGCCGCCACACCCAGCTAATTTTCATATTTTTAGTAGAGATGGGCTTTCACCATGTCGGTCAGGCTGGTCTGGAGCTCCTGACCTCAA
>NW_022445244.1:0-2891 GCF_009761245.1 Sapajus apella
AGCCCACAGCAGCTCAGCAAAGCTGCTATAGGCCGACAGTGACTAGGCTGCCTCCTTGCTGGGCTGGGCAGGTCTGAAGGAAAAAAAGAAAAAAAAAAAAAAAAAAGAAGGCAACAGCATAACGGAAACTCATAAATAAAGCCCTAAATCCCTGGGACAGAGCACCTGGGAACAAAAAGCAGTTTATGAGTTCTGCTGCAGCAGACCTAAAAGTACCTGCCCAACAGCTCTGAATGAACAACAACAGAGCTCACAGCTCACCATTTGAGCTCCTATAAAGAAAAGACCGTCTCCTCAAGCAGCTCCCTGACCCCTATATATCCAAAAAGACACCTCATAGAGGAGAGATCAGATTGACACTAGGCGGGTATCCTTCTGGGACAAAGATAGAAGAAGAAGAAAACAGGTAACAACCCTTGCTGTTCAACAGCGGCTGCAGGTGAACCCCAGGCAAGCAGGGCCTGGAGTGAACCTCAGCAGACCTACAGCAGAGGGGCCAGACTGTCAGAAGGAAAACCAAGAAGCAGAAATAACCTCATCATCAACAAACAGAACGTCAATCTGAAAGATTTGAGACCCAATCTGAAAGCCAGCAACTACAAAGTTGACAGGTGGATAAATCCTTAAGGATGGGAAGAAACCGGCGCAAAAAGGATGAAAACACCCGAAACCAGAACACCTCTCCTCCTAAAAGGGATCACAACTCCTCGCCAGCAAGGGAACAAGGTTGGATGGAGAACGAGTGTGATGAAATGACAGAATCAGAATTCAGAAGGTGGGTAGTAAGAAACTTCTGTGAACTTAAAGAACATGTTCTAACCAAATGCAAAGAAACTAAGAACCTTGAAAAAAGATTTGACGAAATGCTAACAAGAATGGACAAAATAGAAAGGAATATAAGTGAATTGATGGAGCTGAAAGCTGCAACACGAGAACTTCGTGAAGCATGCACAAGTATCAACAGCCGAATTGACCAAGCAGAAGAAAGGATATCAGAGGTCGAAGATCAACTCAATGAAATAAAACGGGAAGGCAAGACTGGAGAAAAAAGGGTGAAAAGGAACGAACAAAGTCTCCAAGAAATGTGGGACTATGTGAAAAGACCTAATCTACGTTTGATAGGCGTACCAGAATGCGACGAAGAGAATGAATCCAAGCTGGAAAATACTCTTCAGGATATTATCCAGGAAAACTTCCCCAACCTAGCAAGGCAGGCAAACATTCAAGTTCAGGAAATACAGAGAACACCACAAAGATATTCGTCAAGAAGAGCAACCCCAAGGCACATAATCGTCAGATTCACCAGGGTCGAAATGAAGGAGAAAATACTAAGGGCAGCCAGAGAGAAAGGTCGGGTTACCCACAAAGGGAAGCCCATCAGACTCACAGCAGATCTCTCAGCAGAAACCCTACAAGCCAGAAGAGAATGGGGCCAATATTCAACATCCTTAAAGAAAAGAACTTTCAACCCAGAATCTCCTATCCAGCCAAACTAAGCTTCATAAGTGAAGGAAAAATAAAATCCTTTGGGAACATGCAAGTACTCAGAGATTTCGTCACCAGCTCTACAAGAGCTCCTGAAAGAGGCTCTACACATATAAAGGAACAACAAGTACCAGCTCAACTAAAGGGCAAAACAGCCAGCTACCACCAAAATGGCAGTATCAAATTCACACATAACAATATTAACCCTAAAGGTAAATGGACTAAATGCCACAATCAAAAGACACAGACTGGCAAATTGGATAAAAAGACAAAACCCATCGGTGTGCTGTATCCAGGAAACCCATCTCACATGCAAGGATACACAAAGGCTCAAAATGAAGGGATGGAGGAAGATTTACCAAGCAAATGGAGAGCAAAAAAAAGCAGGAGTTGCAAGTCTCATCTCTGATAAATCAGAATTTAAAGCAACAAAGATCATAAGAGACAAAGAGGGACATTACATAATGGTAAAAGGATCAATGCAACAAGAAGAGCTAACGATCCTAAATATATACGCACCCAATACAGGCGCACCCAGATACATAAGGCAAGTTCTTAATGACTTACAAAGGGACTCAGACTCCCACACAATAATAGTGGGAGACTTTAACACCCCATTGTCAACATTAGACAGATCAACCAGACAGAAAATTAACAAGGATATCCAGGACTTGAACTCAGACCTGGACCAAGCAAACCTAATAGACATTTACAGAACTCTCCACCCCAAATCCACAGAATATACATTCTTCTCAGCACCACATCACACCTACTCTAAAATTGACCACATAATTGGGAGTAAATCACTCCTCAGCAAATGCAAAAGAACGGAAATCGTAACAAACAGTCTCTCAGACCACAGTGCAATCAAGTTAGAACTCAGAATTCAAAAACTAACTCAGAACCGCACAGCTTCATGGAAACTGAACAACTTGCTCTTGAATGTTGACTGGATAAACAATGAAATGAAGGCAGAAATAAAGATGTTCTTCGAAACCAACGAGAATGAAGACACAACATACCAAAATCTCTGGGACACATTTAAAGCAGTATCTAGAGGAAAATATATAGCAATAAGTGCCCACATGAGAAGCAAGGAGAGATCAAAAATTGACACCCTATCGTCAAAACTGAAAGAGCTAGAGGAGCAAGATCAAAAAAACTCAAAGTCTAGCAGAAGACAAGAAATAGCTAAGATCAGAGCAGAACTGAAGGAGATAGAGACACAAAAAACCCTTCAAAAAATCAATAAATCCAGGAGCTGGTTTTTTGAAAAGATCAACAAAATAGACAGACCACTAGCCAGATTAATAAAAAAGAAAAGAGAGAATAACCAAATTGATGCAATAAAAAACGATAAAGGGGATATCACCACAGATTCCACAGAAATTCAAACCATCATCAGA
>NW_022445245.1:0-2891 GCF_009761245.1 Sapajus apella
AGAATCTGGAGACAGATATTTCCAGCCATATACAGGCATATGAGAACTAACAGTAAGACTGCGTTTAAAACACTGGAGAATCGTCTAGTTCAAACTTCTCTGCTTTGTGTTCGTTCACCTTTGGAAGTTGCATCTGTGTTTAGATTCAGCGAGATAGGAACAGGTTTCTTCTAAAAGCTGCGTTTGGATATTCCAGAATGACTGACACTAAAGGCCGTACTGAGAAATATCTTGCTCTACAACAAAAACGCAGCTATCTAGCAGAATGGGTGTCAAGCTGTACAATCTTCTTACAGAGTTAAACTGACCTGTGTGTGCAGAAGTTCAGAAATCCTTTCGTTGGAGAATCTGGAAACAGATATTTTCAGCCTTATACAGGCAATCAATACCTAGCAGTAGGACTGCGTTTAAAACACAGGAGAAACATCTAGTTCAAACTGCACTGCCTTCTAATCGTTCACCTTAGGAAGTTGCATCAATATTTAGATTCAGCGAGTTAGAAACACGATTCTTCTAAAAGCAGCATTTGGATATTCCAGTGTGAAAGAGCCTGCAGGCCGTAATCAGAAACATCTTGCTCTAAAACAAAAACGCAGCTATCTAGCAGAATGGTTGTCAAGTTGTAAAATCATCTCTTGGAGGTAAATTGATGTGTGTGTGCAGAGGTTCTGAAATCTTTTCTTTGGGGAATCTGGAAACAGATATTTCCAGCCTTACACAGGCATTTAAGACCTAGCAGTAAGACTGCGTTTAAAACACTGGAGAAGCGTCTAGTTCAAACTGCTCTGGTTTGTGTTCGTTCAACTGAGGAAGTTGCATCTATGTTTAGATTCAGCGAGTTAGAAACACGTTTCTTCTAAAAGCTGCGTTTGGATATTCCGGAGTGACTGAGACTAAAGGTTGTAATGAGAAATATCTTGCTCTAAAACAAAAACGCAGCTATCTAGCAGAATGGTTGTCAAGCTGTACAATCTTCTTACAGAGTTAAACTGAGGTGTGTGTGCAGTAGTTCAGAAATCCTTTCGTTGGAGAATCTGGAAACAGATAATGCCAGCCTTATACAGGCATTAAGTCCTAGCGGTAAGACTGCGTTTAAAACACAGGAGAAACGTCTAGCTCAAACTGCACTGCTTTCTATTCGTTCACCTTAGGAAGTTGCATCTATGTTTATATTCAGCGAGTTAGAAACACGTTTCTTCTAAAAGCAGCATTTGGATATTCCAGTGTGAAAGAGCCTGCAGGCCGTAATCAGAAACGTCTTGCTCTAAAAAAAAACGCAGCTATCTAGCAGAATGATGGTCAAGTTGTAAAATCATCTTATTGAGTTAAATTGATGTGTGTGTGCAGAGGTTCTGAAAACTTTTTTACGGGTAACCTGGAAACAGATATTTCCAGCCTTACAGAGGCATTTAAGACCTAGCAGTCAGACTGCGTTTAAAACATAGGATAAACGTCAAGTTCAAACTGCTCTGCTTTGTGTTCGTTCAGCTTAGGAAGCTGCATCTATGTTTACATTCAGCGAGTTAGAAACACGTTTCTTCTAAAAACTGCGTTTGTATATTCCAGAATGACTGAGACTAAAGGCCGTAATGAGGAATATCTTGCTCTAAAACAAAAACGCAGCTATCTAACAGAATGGTTGTCAAGCTGTGCAATCAACATACAGAGGTAAACTGATGTGTGTTTGCAGCAGTTCAGAAATCCTTTGCTTCGAGAATCTGCAGACAGATATTTCCAGCCATATACAGGCATATGAGAACTAACAGTAAGACTTCGTTTAAAACACTGGAGAAACGTGAAGTTCAAACTGCTCTGCTTTCTGTTCATTCACCTTAGGAAGTTACATCTATGTTTAGATTCAGCGAGTTAGAAACAGGTTTCTTCTAAAAGCTGCATTTGGATTTTCCAGAATGACTGAGGCCAAAGGCCGTAATGAGAAATATCTTGCTCTAAAACAAAAACGCAGCTATCTAGCAGAATGGTTGTCAATCTGTACAATCTTCTTACAGAGTTAAACTGACGTGTGTGTGCAGTAGTTCAGAAATCCTTTCGATGGAGAATCTGGAAACATATATTTCCGGCCATATACAGGCCTATGAGAACTTACAGTAAGACTGCGTTTAAAACACTGAATGAACGACTAGTTCAAACTGCTATGCACTGTGTTCGTTCACCTTAGGAAGTTGCATCTACGTTTGGACTGAGCGAGTTAGAAACACGTTTCTTCTAAAAGCTGCGTTTGGATATTCCAGAATGACTTAGACTAAATGCCGTAATGAGAAATATCTTGCTCAAAAACAAAAACGCAGGTATCTGGCAGAATCGTTGTCAAGCTGTGTAATGAACATACAGAGTTAAACTGATGTGTGTTTGCAGCAGTCCCGAAATCCTTTGCTTCGAGAATCTGAAGACAGATATTTCCAGCCATATACAGGCACATGAGAACTAACAGTATGACTGCGTTGAAAACACTGGAGAAACGTCTAGTTCAAACTGCTCTGCTTTGTGTTCGTTCAACTTAGGAAGTTGCATCTATGTTTAGATTCAGCGAGTTAGAAACACGATTCTTCTAAAAGCTGCGTTTTTATATTCCAGAATGACTGAGACTAAAGGCGGTAATGAAAAATATCTTGCTCTAAAACAATAACGCAGCTATCTAGGAGAATGGTTGTCAAGCTGTGCAATCAACATACAGAGTTAAACTGATGTGTGTTTGCAGCAGTTCAGAAATCCTTTGCTTCGAGAATCTGGAGACAGATATTTCCAGCCATATACAGGCATATGAGAACTAACAGTAAGACTGCGTTTAAAACAGTGGAGAAGCGTCTATTTCAAACTGCTCTAGTTTGTGTTCGTTCAACTGCGCAAGTTGCATCTATGTTTAGATTCAG